>NC_056738.1:327639735-327722235 GCF_019279795.1 Protopterus annectens
GCTCCTGAAGAGTTTGGGGATAACTGGCCAAAGCTCACTCAAGGCATCATGTTGTATGTGGAGTCCTGCACATTGTTTTATTTTATTTTATTTTTTATTAGTTCTAATGTTGAATGGTTGCCTGAGTGCTGAGAACATGTTCCAAGCTGTGTCTGAAGTAATGTAGAAAGTTGTGCTTTAAGGGTCTGAAAGTTCGGATCTCCTAATATGAAGCAGTTTTTTGGGATGCCTTAGGGAAATTAATTTATTTTGCATGGTTTGATGGATTAAGGTGCTACAAAAAAAGGGGGGGGGTTATAGACTGATGCTGTATGCAAATAAAGGTGCCTACTGAATCTGATGTAACAGACTATCCAGTCTCTAAAGTGTTTTTCTTTTCTCGTGTGCTCTGTGTGTGGCTTTCCTGTTGCTGTCCCCTCCGTCTGGTAAAGTAAATGTATTTAGGTCAGGGGAAGAGATATTAGATTAGTTCCCCTTTGATTCCTTGTGTCCATTGCTGAATGAACACATGCAAAGGGAAAAGGCAGAGCTAAAGTAGATTGCTGACACTAAAGGAAGTTGTGAGACAATGCTGGTATCAGCAGTCTGAGCAAATAGCCAGCACAGGTATTTGACACGTCAGATGCCCTCAAGTGCCACTGGAAGTCCCATGTCTAACCTGGGTTCATATTCCCATTCACCCTGTCTTCAGGAAGTTTAATTTCTCTGTTCCTTCCTCTCATTTTCAATTCTATGCTTTGCCCATTGGTCTCTCTACTGCTCCAAAGGTGTTAACTAAATGTGTGGCCCCAGTCATAGTCTTTTGCAGGCTTCAGGGAATCCAGATATCCCCATATCTGGATGATCTGCTTCTTCAGACTACCTCCCAGTCTAGGCTTTTGCAGGATCTGAACTTCACCATGCTGCTTCTGCACAGTCTGGGATTCACCATCAATTTCAAGAAGAATTTCAATAAGTCCAGTCTAAATCCTTCTCAAGACCACATTTTTCTAGGTTGCAGAATTCAAACTATTCCAATGTTGGTTTCTTGTCTTTCTTCCAAGGTTCTGTCTCTGACAGCTACTTCTAGTCTCTGCTTCCCCTTTCTTTAATTTCTGCAGGGAATTTCTTAGAATTCTGGGGTTTATGGCATCTATCATTCCCATGCTTCCCGTGACCAAGCTTCACATGAGGAAACTGGTGGATTCAGCAGATCTCCACAGTATGGGATTGCCTTTTCAGACTCCTCCTCCTACTCAGGAGCTGTCTACAGATGCTTCTTATCTAGGGTGGGGAGCCTCTTCCAACAATCTGAGGGTTCAGGGTCTAAAGCTTCTTCAACAGAGGTAAGACCACATCAGCATAAAAGAAATAAAGTACTCATTCTTGCTGTTGAGGCTTTCCATTCTCTTTGGTCTCCAGGCCCTTTAAAGGACTTTACAGTAAACACCACAGTCATGTGGTACAAGGACAAACATGGGGGCACAAGGTTTTATCTTCTTTGCAGATTGGGCCCCTTAGGCAATGGATTTGGCCATCTGCCATCTGATAAACCTTCAGATAGCCCCTTCAGAACACAACTTTGTGGCAAAATACTTGTGCCAATCCAGGACACAACCTCACAGAGAGGTATTTCTGGACATATTACATTGGTTGGGTATTCCTCAAGTGCATCTTTTTGCATCCCTTCTGAACAGGCAACTTCCTCACTTCTGTTAGAGTCTCAAGTCCTCTCACTTGTTAGGTGGACACCATCTCCTTTTCTTGCAGGGGGATGTTTCTCTGTTTACCGTGCTCTTCCTCCTCTTCCCAGAGTCCTGCACAAGATCAGGATGAACTCCCCAAGAATCTTGATGGTGACTCCCTTTTGGTCCAGAGAGCACTGGTTCCCCGCCTGTTTCGTCTAGCCAGAGAGAATCTTCATGCGTTACCTCACCAGATTGATCTTCTTACAGAAGACAAGGGGTCTTTCATTCATCCTCACTTGTCCATTTTGACACTTTACATGATAGAATTTTGATCCCATCTAGACACGCATTTCTGAGGATGTGCTTAAGGATCTGCAGGAGGTCAGGAAACCCACTACCAGATAATCCTATATGGCTAAATGGAAGAGATTTTCTGTTTGGTGTCTCAAGCATCATGAGTATTCCTTTTTTGTGGAGGTGCCTTTGGTTCTTTCTTCTATGAACTACTCCATGCTGGCTTACCATATTCTTCTGTTTGTGATGATAGGAGGTACTGCCAGCCATGCCAGGAGAAATAAGACAGTGGATCTGTAATATATGCCAGCACAGCTAGCTGGAATTTTGTAAATAATTATATGTCATTTGTATATCAAACTGATTTGCCCAGATGTTTGTGTTGAAATGAAAATGTATTTGTGAGGTTTGCTTGTGTTAAAATGCATCAGCAGTGTGTCCTGCTGGAAGGAAAATAGATGTAATGCATTATTGTAACTGTTTAAATGTATAAATTATAGCAGCATATACAGGAAGTGAAGATGTTAATCTTAATCCACCTGACTTTGCAAAATATTCTTGAAATTAAATTACTTTATGGGTTAGGCCATAAAGATATTATCCCACAGTTTTGAATGGAGCCAGAGATGCAATGTCTGTGGTAGAGAATAGCTTGTATCTCCTGTAGGAAGAAGAGAAGTGTTTTATAACTTCCAGGAGATCTGAGCAAAGCTCTATCTGTGTGTATGGTAACACATAGGTGCTGAAACCCTGGCAGTTTCTAGTGTTAGTGAGTGTGGGAAACAGAGTCAGATGACCAGATGTGATGTAATTGTGTAATTAACTCAGAATATTTAGGTATTAGAGGAAATTGCTCTCAGCATTCTGTATTTGATCTGACAACAAGGACCACTCACCCAAATCATCTTGCTTTGCTCTATTCAGTAAGTAACTTAACTAGGGAGCAGTAATTCTCTTTAGATTAGTCAGGAAAATATGAGAGTAGAAGTACTGTTTTTCTATTACTGTGTGAAACTTTCCATCAGTGTTATTTTTGTTATATTCCCTGTGACTGAAACTCTGGTATTTACTGTAAATAGATATTTAGTATTTTCATGTTCTTTTATTATTTATTATTAAATATATATAAACTTTTCAATGTGTCTGGTCCTTTTTAGAAAATATTTAAGCTTTGAGAGTATTTGCACTTATTTGGTGATAACTCTTGCCACTCCTGAAAGCCTGGCTGTTTGATCAGCATTACCATTTGTATTAATATTAATTTCACTCAGTATAATTAGATACCCATTTAAGAGCCTTATAGTAATTGACTGATGGCAGTAAATCAACATTATAGTCTGGGCAAAGTTGGTAGAGTGGCTAATCTGTGCCACCCTTTCCCCTGTGTGTGCGTAAATTAAATCCCAAAGTGTGGTTGTCAGCTACTTGATCAGGGACACGAAGCACTGGTTTCACAGAGAGGGTGCTGGAGGACTTGGCTTGGACACTCTGCTGAGGACCTAATCCTACAGCTGTACCAGTGGAGAATCTTACTGGGGACCTGAAGGGAGACAGGTAGAGAGATCCAAACCCCGAACTGAGTGTGTTCCCTGTGTGCACTTAAGAGAAATTGTGCTTGATGCATAGAGGTCTGCATCAGGAAATACTGAGTGTATCCATTTGTATTCCAAGTGAACGTCTCTCTCTAGTGTCACTGGTGAGGATTCAGGCTCCTTGATTACCAGCCCAGCATGGGAACATCACACTGTTAAAGCTGACTTGTCAGCAATATATCCTTGTCTGCACTTGAACCCACCTTTGGCTTCTTGTTTTGAAAGGCGTCATTCATATCAGACTGCCAAGAAAATATTTTCTTCCTTCTTGCAACCTTAATTTTGTCCTTGAAAAACTGGCTCAAGTTCCTTTTGAGCCCACTTCATCTTCTTTTGCAACACCTTGCACCTGGAAGACTGTTTTGTTGGTTGCCCTTACTTCAGCAGAGTTTCTGAACTTCAGGCTCCAGTGGCTTATACCTCCCTTTTTTATTTTCCATAGGGACAGGGTGTCTCTTAGTATTAATCCTTCAGTTATGGCCAAGGTGGTCAGTAAGTTGTCTCTTAATCAGTCTATCCAGCTTCCTTTCTTTTTCCTTCTCTGCAATCTGCTAGTGAGAATGTCCTTCACACCTTGAATCTTCATAGACAGCTCAGGTACTGTTTGGATAAGATAAAAGGCTATCAGCAAATTTATGCAGGCTTTTGTTTCCTTTCTTAACATGACACTGGGTTTGACAGCTTCTAAGCAAACCATCTCCTCCTGGATTTCTAAGACCATTTCTTTTTGTTATTTCTTTTGTGGTGTGGATTCGTCTTCAGTTAGGGTTCATTCTTTAAGTGCAGTGGCCACTTCTGGAGATTTATTCAAGGTTTTGGATACTAGATTCATCCTTGAAGCTGCCACTTGATCCTCTATTCACATGTTTACTAAACATTACAAGTTGGATTTCATTTCTGGAGCCAGAGAAGGATTTGCCAGCGCGATTCTTCATGGGTTTGTGGAGGGCTTCTCTGTACCTTCCTCCTCCCGTCCTTTGCAGTAGCTTTGGTACTCTGCCACATGTAATGAATACTACAAAAGTGATATGGAAGGATGTAGTCCAGTTGTGTAAAATCTTACCATAACAGTAGATGTCCTCCTCTTCACTGTTGTAGTATTCAGTCACTCTCTCTTGAAACCTTGTTTTCTTTCTTTTGTGGGAGCTCTTTACTGAATGAGAGGTCTTTGCCTCTGTCTCCTGTATTTTTTCTCCTCAATGTGCATGTTCTCCTTTCTACTGCAGTGGCTCTAGTTCTCCTTGGGCACTTCAATTCTGAGTGCATCACCTTTATACCATACGCCTATGTTGAGATTATACACCTGACATATGATGCTATGAGGAAGTAAATGCTTTGGTATGCTGGTCAGACATTGGGCTATCCATGGCAGGAAATCACATATGTTTTGAATACTGCAACAGTGAAGAGGAGGACAACTACTGTTACAGCAAGATTTTACAGAACAGTATTTTCTAAGCATTCTCTTGGTTACCCTTTTAACTATTATGATGATGGAGATCTTATAATCATGATTCAATATCGATATGGGTCTGAAAGCCCCAGGTCTAGCGGGTCTTTATTTTCTTTAGGTAGTACTGCTAGTACAACCCTGCTCCATGATGAAGGAATTTCCCCACCCTGTAGGATCTTATTGAATAACTGAACTTCCAAATTTTCAGAATATCAGAATATTTTCTTTCTCTCTTTTCCGCACATGTACTGGAATACTATCTAAACACAGGGACTTTCCCAGTTTCTGTTTATTCATCACCTCCCATATCTCCTCTTCTGTTATATGTGCCATGAGCATTTGCTTATCTAATTTTATGAGAACTGAAGTTCCTTTAAATATTTTCTTCTCTCTCTCTCTCTCTTTGTGTGTGTAAATATATATATGTGTGTGTGCGTGTATATATATATATATATATATATATATATATATATATATATATATATATGTATGTGTGTGTGTGTGTGTGTGTGTGTGTGTGTGTGTGTAAAATCTCCCTCATGTAAAGTTTCAGGTAGTACTCCTTCATACCCTCTCTCAATTTTTTTGGCAATTTAATAGCCCTACATCAAGGTTTCTTAGCTTCATTAGCATACACTCCACATTCCTGAGTTATTATACCAAGTATCTTGTTATCTTAGATGTATAAACGAAAAACTATTGTTTTATTGCCCTGGCCCTGAATTCATTTACTTAATCTAGATACTTCACTGTTGTTTTTTTTAATGTTCCTCAGTTGTACCCCTCTGTTTTTTTTTTCCTGTTCACTTCAAGAGCTTTTCATGCCACCTTGAAACATTAATTTTGGAACATGCTTTTGAACAGTACATATACTGAAGTATCTTCCTTAGTGGGAGACTTTTGGGTGCACGTAGTTACTTAAAAACACTTTGGACCTCCCCAAGCTGGAATCCCTTTGTATAGCTTAGCACAGGTTTCCAGTGATGTTGTTGCTCTGCAATCAGCTGTATTGAACACTGTGTGTATAATCTGCATTGTCAATTCGGTCATTTTGATATTTTTTTTGTTCTGTTCAGAGTTGGCAGGGAGCTGGAGACCACTAAGTGGATGCAAGCAGAGAAGTGATTCTAGACAGGATGCCAGTCCATCAGAGGGCACAGACACAAAGGCAATGTGAAAGATTGACGATCCACCTATACTGAGTATTTGGGATGGGAGACCAAATTGAAGCACCTCCCAAAAGCCCAGTCTAACACAAACAAGATATGTAAACTCCACAAACAAGTCAGTCCATCCAGAAATTAAACTGGAAAACTAAGGACAGTGAGGCAGCAATGCTAACCTCTGTGCCCACCTGCACTGCCAGTTGCTTAGTTTAAGTGATTTATGCACTTGAAAACTGAAGGTTGCTTTAGTTCATTGATTCCTTTTTTTTATTGTATATTTTTCTGTTAATCATGAAAGTCCACTGGACACAAGTATCCTTTTTCATGAGCGACATACTCTGTCTCACAGTAAGTAAAGGGAGGTGGAAGGAATCAAATTCTGTACCCTTGACATTAGTAAGCAGCTCGTCAACAGCTCAAAGTTGTTATCGCCAGTGCTAAACTGCCTGACTAATTGAGCTCTCATTTGGGTTCTTTCACAGATCAGCATTTACTTAGTACCCTCAGTGTTTTATACTTATGAAATTTTTGTTAACTGTCATAGTTTGTGTAAAGGTTTTCTCAGACTTTAGTAAGCGTTATCGTGGAAGATGGTACAAAGTATTTTCATGTGTTTGTTTTTGTTAAGGAGATTGTTATATAGTTAATGATCTTAGTGTAAAACTTTTGTAATGACGTCCTTTAAAAAGCTTTTTATAGAATAACATTTTGAAGAGGCGATGAAATACAAACTCTTCAAGTATTTTTCACCATGTTGGAGTTGAAGAAATGTACTTCATAAACAGTGGCAGATAGGGACTGCATAGTCCTTCAATGTGACCTACAAATGTTAATTTTGAAGGCATCCAGAACAGAGGATACCTGGCCTTTGCCAGATTGATGGAGAAATCCATTGATTTCGTCCCAGTAAAGTTTGGCTAAAACTAAACATTTTCTCCAGTGGCTTGAAGACCAAAACTAAAATGACTAAAGTCATCATCTCCTGGTTTTATTCATAAGTAGAAGTTTTTATGATGCAGAATTTGCTGGTTGGACTCACAGGACCAGAGCATTTTTTGGCAAAGCTGGTTTCACTTTTGTCCATTCAGTCCTTATTAAGGAAACGTGCAGCTATTGCCATTTCCATTTCCACAGCAAATATTCCTTTAGCTAAAGCAGGTGGGCCCATTCAGAATGCAGCAGTCAGTATTGGTCTTGCTTCCTTAATTTGTTTGTAGTATTGAATGTTTTGAAATGGTTCCTCAGGTGCAGGTCAAGAGCATATATCAGCCTCAACGTCTCTATGTGAAGGAAGTTTCTAGACCAGTCTTCAACCAGTTCACATTGTTTAGAAGGCAGTTTTGAGCTTATATTTATTCTCAGAAAATGAAGTAAGAATCCTGTTTTCTTACAAAGAACCAGAGGTTTTTTTTTTCACATGTGCCAGATAATGTCACTCTCTAGGAATGCTTTCGGGCAAGATAATTATGAATGTCATGCATCACATGATTGGCTTCCAGATATCTGATTTACAGTGATGTTCATATGTCTCATTTTAACAAATGGGTTACTGAGGACCTTTCTTTCCCTAAAAAAAAAAAAAAAAAAAAAGACTTGCTTAGGTCAGAACTACAATCCTAGGTCATCTCCCTCTTGCTCCTTTCTAAGATATAATTGCGCATCTCTAAAACTGTAGATGTTCTTCGTGTTTCACTGTTGCAGTTATCACATTTGGGTTTATCCCTGCCAGGGTAGCCCTCGGCCGGCCCGAATACCAGAGACTTAGTATTTCTGCGTCAGTTTCTGTCGCTTGAGGACTGATGTCAGGTCATCAATAGTATAAAGTAAAGCAACCAACACCATTACATCAGTCTTTCTTGCCATGGAGCCTGAAGCAGAAGCAGTTCGCACGAGTGCCGGTCAGCCACCGCCTGAGTTTTTGTTTCCGAATTGAACTTGAAGTCTTCTAAAGCTAAGTACCCCGTTGGGGATCCTTTTTTCTTGCACTAACCAATGTCAGAAAAAGTTAATAATTGTCTTGCCTATGGAAAGCAAATACCACACCGAGACTTCCACTCTTACTGCATCACTTGTCTAGGCCCAGACCATGATGTCCCCCATTGTCGCTTCTGTGCTTTGTTCAACACCAGAACTATCTGTCGTTGGACCCTTATTGTAGCCAGATATTTTCATTTACAGTCCTCAAGTTCCAATATGACTTCGGTAAGCCATCTGACAGCAGATCTTCCAAAAAAACATAAAGATAAAGACCAAAATGGACCGCACAGGTCCAAACCTACCAACGACGCTTCCATTAAGCTAGTCATCAATCCTCTGGTACTCAGTGAGGTGCTTTCACTTGATTCGCAGGCTGATACCGAGACCCTTTCAAAGTCCGGTATGCCGCAAAACTCTTCTTCGTCTAAGGATCCTATGGTCGTCTCTACCTTGGATGGGTCCGGAGCCGCTGAGCAGGCGCCAGCTTCCGAGGAAGTCCTTCGCACCACCGAATCTTGACACAAACTGACATCGTCTTTCGCAACTACCTTTCTTTCTAAAACAACAGAGTTTCTTAGGCCCAGGGTTCAAACCACACCCAAGAAACCGACTATCCACTCTCTGGCACCTGCTAACTTGCCTCAGTCTCAAATGGTTAAAATGGCGGAAGACCTTATCATGCTGATCAGGGGAAGCCAAGCTACCCCTTCTAAAAGAAAAAAGATCTGTCCCCAGTAGTTTTGTCTGGACAAGAGTCAGATGAATCTGATGCATCTGGCTATGAAGACATGCAACCCCTTTCCACTTATGAGTATTCTGATGCAGAGGAATCCATTCCTTCGACCTCTCCCGCAAAGGATTTTTCCTTTGGGGAAATCCTGCATACCTTACAGGAGCATCTCCAATGGGAGAGTCAGAACTACCCTCAATCTAAAAAGAGACTAAGGGAATTCCTAGATTTTCCACAACGTAGACCCTTGGCCATCCCCCCCCCCCAGTCCTGGATGTGGTGGATGATGTTTTCCTTGAATCCAGCTGGACTCCTGACATCCTACATCCTGCTACCAGAAAACCAGACAGGTACTACAGAGTCCCTGACTCACACAAATATCTTTTTAAAAATCCAACAGCTGACCCTGAGATCATTTCTCAAGGGCCAAAAGGGATTAAAGCAACCTCTGCTAAGAATCTCACCCCCTCAGACAGGGATTCCTGAACATTGGACCGATGGGGTAAAAAAGTATACACCTCACCTACTCTTGCTATCAGGGCACTAAATTGTCAGTTCCATATGCTGAAATTTCAGCAGCATACCTTGGAACTCCTTAAACAAAAAATATCTTCCTTTCCTGCTTGGGCGGAATCTAAAGAGTTACAAGACTTAATGCATTCTGCAAGTCAGGTAACTAAACACACTTTGCACTGTGGTTTTGATGCCATAGAAGCTTCCTGCAGGGCAGCAGTCACTGGATCTGTCATTAGAAGACATGCATGGCTTAAGGAACAACCCCTGCCAGACTATGTCAAATCTAAATTGTTGGATGCCCCCTTGCACAAAGATAACTTATTCAGCACTAAGGCAGAAGAGGTCTTAAAAAAGATGGAAGAAAAAGCAAAATCTATGCAAACAGTTAAATATTTCTTACAGGTCCTGCCACCTAGGTTCAGCAGGCATTGCCCCTGCAAGCACTGGTCCTTTTCTGCTCTGAGTAAACAGGCCCAGCCTAGGCCCTGTGGAAACAGACCCCCAGACAGTAGCCCCAGAGAATGCAGAGATCTAAGCAGTGGACTACCTCCACTTCAAAGCCAGGGAGTTTTAAGCCACCCCCTTATGGTAAGAACTCACAATGACTCACCTCCTCCCGACCTCCCCTCTTCACTTACCCCCTGGGGGGGGACTCTCTTTTCACTCAAGTACCTGGGCCACAATTACCAAGGACCAATGGGTTCTAAACATTGTGTCTCAGGGATACAAATTCTCATTCCACACCCTTCCAACCCCAAAAGGGTTCCCAGATCTACCACCAAATCAGTGGGCAGAGGCTCAAAAGCAAATCCATTCCCTTTGATCAAACAGTTCCTCAGAGGGGCTAGCAATTTGAGGCCCCCCAGAAGGGCACCAACACCAGCTTGGGACCTTATCTTTGTCTTGAAAAAGTGCACCCTGCCTCCTTTCTAACCAGCTTCTTCTGCAGAGCTAAGGTTTTGCTCCTGGAAGACAGCATTCTTTCTGGCCATCACTTCAGCCAGAAGAGTCTCTGAGCTGCAAGCAGTCATGGCTCTGGAACCCTTCATCATCTTCCATGCAGACCGGGTATCCCTCAGAACTAACCCATCCTTTATGGCCAATGTGGTGTCCAGTGTGGCTCTCAACCAATCCATTCACTTGCCCACATTCTTCCCTAATCCCCAGAACAAAGGGGAAAGGATTCTTCACTCTCTAGATGTTGACAGACAGCTCAGATACTGTCTGGACAGGACTACATCCTTCAGAAAGTCTGATCAATTGCTGGTTAGTTTTGCTACAGGGGCAGAAGGCAAAACCATCTCCAAGCAAACCATTTCCAAATGGATAGCACACTGCATCCATTTCTGCTACAAACCACATGGTAAGCCTCCCCTCAAGAGGGTCAGGACATATTCCACCCGAGCTGCCTTCATCTCTGCAGCTTTCCTCAGAGTAGTCCCCACCAGAGACATCATGGAGGCTGCTACTTGGACATCTGTTCACATTTTCACCAAACATTACCACTTGCCTCTCTTCTCCAAATCCAGGGCAAGGTTTACCTCTGCAGTCTTGCAGGGCATCCTAGCCAGCCCCTCACTTCCTTGACTGCCTCCACCCATTTCCTCAGCTTTGGGAATCTATCCAAATGTGATGACTGCAACAGTGAAACACGAAGAACATAGTACAGTTGTGTACACTTACCATAAATGTAGATGTTCGAGTGTATTCACTGTTGCAGTCCTGGTTTCCCTCCCTCCATCCCCCTTTTTTCCCTTCGTACAAGGGACATATTGGTATTTATTTTCCACTGGTAGGGTTCTTCCACCAGAACCTGGGCTCCTGACAGATTAGGGCAAGAAAAACTGATGTAATGGCATCGGCTGCCTTACTTTCTACTACTGACGACCCAACATCAGTCCTCAAGCAACAGCAAATGACGCAGAAATACTAAGTCTCTGTTATTCGGGCCGTCCGAGGGCTACCCTAGCAGGGATAACCCAAATGTGATGACTGCAACAGTGAATACACTCGAACATCTACATTTATGGTAAGGGTACACAACTGTACTTTCTCTGCATCCTACACTAAAGAAAGCAGATACTTTGTGTCCACCTAAACGTAACCCAAAAATGTAACTTTACCCTGAGAGTCTTACTGCATATACAGGACAGTTTTGAAAGAATACAGTGGCTTAATATTAGTTTCTCAAAGAATCAGAAGATATGCATTTTCATCTTTGTCCTCTGTCTTTTAAATAAGTTTGGGTTATAGTCCTCTTGTGGACCATTGTGCCTCAGATTTTATCCCAGGCAATATTTTAGAGAGCTCTTGAGTTAAACCTGTTGTAGGTGATGTTAGATTAGTATTACCCAGTCACCAGGGGCAGGCTCAGCTTTACCACTCTTAGCTGTTGGTTCCAGGTAGATGCAGTTCTGATGGCTTTTCATTTACCATGGTTTCTTTTGAGGAAATTTATGAAAAGATGATTTAATGTGACAGATTGGATAGGTTTATTGTACAGTCTTTATAGCATTCCTGGGTTCATAGGTAGGTACTAGGCTATTTGCCCAAAGGCCTTTATAAGCCTAGCCAGAATGTGTTGGCTTTTGCTGCCCCCTTAGATTAGTTCCCTGTGCCTCTGTCCAGCAGAGCCACTGAAGTGATCCCTGGGGTAAAATTTCTGTTTCCCATCCACTCATCAAGGTTTCTCTTGAAGAGTGTTAGTGAGGAGCTCTTTCTAATGTAGATTGGAATCTTGTTCCAAAGCATGGGAAGTCTGTGGGACAGGAATCTATCCCTCCAGCACGTCATATTTATTGTTGTGGTGAGGTTTAGATCCCTAGAGCATGTTGCTCGAGGGGATATGGTTTTCTTTAGGTGGAGCATGTCCATCAATTCTGGGTTGGACATGGCCTTGTATGTCAGGCAGAGATCACCTCTGAGTAGGTATGCAACCGAGTTCCGCTGGAGTTTCTTCAGTCAACCTGCATAGGGCATCTGTTTGAGGCCAGTGATCCTCTTGGTGAGGTACTTCTGTGGTCTTTCCAGCTGTTGCAGGTGTCTTGTAAGGTACTTCCCAAATGGGGCGTTGTACTCTATGTTGGGTCTGATGAGTAGAGGGGCGTCATGACTTCTTTTGATCTGGATGCGAACCCTTTTGTGATTAGGCGGGCCATATAGAAGGATTTTCTAACCACTTTGGCATGTGATTATCAAAGGAGAGATTACTATCTACTTGGGTCCCCATATCCCTTATTATGTCTTCCATATTTAGGGGACTACCACCTATGTGGTAGTTTGTGGGTACTTCGTTTTTTCCTAAGGGGGTGACTATGCACTTTTTGGCATTTAGCGTGAAGCCATGATTTTGACACCAGGTATCTGTCTCAGTGAGACCCTTTTGGAGGATGTCTCTGTCAGCCGGAGAGTCAATTATAGCCCCTAGTTTGCAGTCATCTGCAAACTTGGTCAGCCATAGTCCTCCTGTGCTTGCCTGTACCTCTGAGAAGCATATGCTGAACAGGAGGGGTCCTAGGACTGAGCCCTGGGGAATGCCACTTTTAACCGGTTTAGAATCAGACCTAGCTCCTGCAACTCTCACGTGTGGGTTCTGTCCGTGAGCCAGTTGGCAACCCATCTTGTGACATAGGGGTCTATGTTCAGGCTGGTGAGCTTGTCTATCATATCAGAATGGGGAATGGTGTCAAAGGCCTTTGCGAGGTCTAGGTAGGCTGTGTGTGTACCACCTCTCCCTCATCTATAGCCTTGGTAACTGTATCAGAGAAGTCCATCTGGTTTAGGAGGCATGATCTTCCCTTAACAAAGCCGAAATGGGTAGGGTCCAGTGTTTGGAGGTTCCCAATGTCTCTGTTAATGAGTTCCATGATGATGCGCTCCATAGCCTTGCAGACCAAGCTAGTCAGGCTTATAGGGCGATAGTTTATGGGGTCTGTTGTGGCTCCACCTTTGTGGAGCAGAATAACCATTGCTGGGTGCCCCTCTATGGGTACGTAGCCTGTGGAGAGGCTGAGTTTGAACAGTGTGTTTAGGTGAGGGGTTAGTTCATCTTTGAGCTCATGTAGGACACAGCCTGGGACTCCGGTCCCACTGATGCTGTGTTTTTGGCTTTGGAGAGGGCTGTTTTAACCTGAGTGTCTGTGATTTCAGGGGCTCTACATTCTTCTGGTATGGTTATGGGCCCTTTTGGGGGTGAAAGGGGGGGTGAAGTTTGCACTGAACCTGTCTGCCAGGATGTTGGCGATATCGGTCGGTTCAGTGTATTTTCTGTCATTCTGCACTCACTTCGAGCAGATCTGAGCATTGCACTTAGATTCTTTGCATAACTAAAGAATGCCTTGTGGTTATCTTTGGAGTCCTTGGTAATTTTTCTTTCGAAGCTAGCCTTGGATGATTTTATGAGGGATCGTAGTTTCTTGCTGATACTGATCAGGGATGTCTTCCCTTCTTGGGATTTTGCTCTTTTCTGTACTAGTTTCCTCCTTCTGTTGTATAGCTTGTTTATGGCAGGGGTCCACCAGACTGGTTTCCTTTTCTTGGAGGAGTGAGTCTTGGTTTTGCTTGGGATAGCACGATCCATGCATTCTTGTAGCTGCCCGTTTGCTTGTTCATTAGAACATTTCATGGGTACAGCTGTCATACTTTCACAGTCTGCTTCCTATATTACCGAAGTGGGACTCTGAGTGAATGTTAGTTAAAAAGTAGTACATAATAAGAGTATCATGTTTGTAGTCAACTGTTTTTTCTTGGCCTTATCTTCACAAGGTTATGTAATTATGAAAGTGTAGTTCTTTTTCATTTGTCTATAAGTCGTATGGAAGTCATGGTGTATCCAATTATATTTTGTAAATGACTTTAAGGGTGTCTGTTTGCTCTTATTTTACTACAATATTTTTTGTACTTCATTTTTGTCAAGATGGTTTACAGGCTTTGCAGTTTGAGAAATGAATTGCAGTGACTGAAGTAAAAAGTAAGGGGTCAGTTTCTCTGTACACATAATCATTTCTTCTTTAGTACGTCTGAAGACAACAGAATTCAAAGATAAAATGTTTATAAAACTAATCTTCAGTAAGATACAGTTTTAGACTGTGCTAGGTCAGCCAGTCTAGCAGTTGTCTGATGAGCTTCAGTTTTCAAATGTTCTTGACGTTCCATGTTTGTTGCTTGAAGGGAGCAACTGACATGATTTAAAAAACTGTTACTTTATTTCTCAGCAGAACCTTGCCTTTGGATTTTACGATCAGAAGTTTGCTAAGACATCACTGCAATTAAAAGCTTGATAGGTTTTCTTGTAATGTGAAGCATAAATTCTTTCTCCCTACCAACAATTCAGCACTGTTTGTGGGAGGGGTGATTTAGTATGTGCAGCATCTGATGAGTAGTGAGAAGTGTGTCAGGGCATTTTCAGAGGAATGTTAACAGGATTATAAGCTTACCGGGAAATCTGTCTAAAACAATTATCTTTATGCCACAATATTCCCCACTGCATGAGAATTTAAAAGCCTTAAGCTATTTTCATACAGCTAAATACTGTTTCATCAGTGGTCTGGTGATAATATAATTTTGTTCCTGAAGATTCTGAGTGCTGGTTTAAGCTATTTTCACTTGATAAAAAACAGAAAATGAATGCTGTGCTATTCGCTTTAATACCGCTTTCGTCTTTTCAATTCACAGACTTCTTCAGATAAAAAAAATATCACTAAAAATTTTTAGTATTTTACATATAACTTTTCTCTCATATTTTGACTTAATTATTTATTTTTGAATGTACAGCATTTATGTGAGGTATGTTTATTTTAAAAGGAGGGGGTGTATTTTAGTAACATTATACATAGCTCTTTAAAAGTTTGAAAAAAAATAATTGGATCTTACGACTTTACTGGTGTGTATAAAAAGGATTCTTTAGTGATTTTATCTGGAGAAGTCTGTTATTTGAAAAGATGAAAGGGCTTATTAAATGGTATTAAAGTGAAGAGCACTGTGTTCATTTTCTGTATATTTTTTTTTTTTGCTACTTTGGTACATGTTTAAGTTTTGTATTTTCACTTGATGTTGATCAAGTGAGCTTTAAAATTGCCAGCTAGCATTATTAATCCTAAAGAGCATCTTAGATTACATAGAAACTGTACTATATTTATGATTGCCATTCATTAATCCTCCAGTTACCTGGTTAATTGAATTTGGAGTTACAGTACATTGGTGCCAGAACTCATTCCAGTGCATATTGGTCCAAGGCAAAGAAACTAGTGCTAGGTGCCAGCCCATCACAGGATGCATAGTTACATATGGCATGCACACTTAAGAGCAATAAATTTGATATAAATTAATTAATTATCCATTTGGATAACACAGTGGTGCAGTGGTAGCATTGTTGCCTTACAGCAAGAGGTTCTCCTGTTCGATTCTCGGCTGGAGTGCCTTCTGTGCGGAGTCTGCATGTCCTCCCTGTATTTATGTGGGTTTTCTCTGGGTACTTTGGTTTCCTCCCACATTACAAAGACATACATCTGGACTATTTCTCCCTGGGCCTGCACTGAAAATGGGCTTCGTTCCAAGTTGGATTTTCCTGGGAAACAAATGTTAAATAAATTAGGAGGATCAGCAATTCATCCACATCAGTTTCTGTGATGCTATGTGAGACTGGCACACCTTGTAAAAATCCATGCAAACAAAGGAGGGGGAATGATTTGGCTCTGTACAGAAGCTACCTTATCCAATAGCTAAACTGGTGAACCAAGTGCTGTGAGGCAGTAACACTGTGACTGCTTCACCACTGTTGCTGAACTCTGGCCTTTATAAATGAATCATAGGAAATACAAGGCTGTTTGACCAGAGGCACATATACATGCTTAGCCAATAGCCAGCCTTAGGCTCAACCTACTTTCTTCCTGCAGACAATACCCAAGAAACCTCTCTGCCCCTATTCAAAAATAAAACTCAAAAAACATTTTAAATCACAATGGTTATGTCTTTGCTCTATCCCTGACTAGACCCATCGCTGTAAACTTTATTAGATATCACTATTGTACTTAACTACCTATGTATGCTTTATTACATATGAATTTTTTCATGAATTGCTTGCTCTGTCGATGTATGTATCTTATGTGTAATATGTTTTATTGGTGTTACTTTTTGTGTTATTATGTGGAGCTTTTCTCCCCAGGCCTCCACTGAAAATGGACGTGTATTCAGTCGGACCATCCCGGTCAACAAATGTAAAATAAATAAATAAAGATGAATGTTGGAAGTCAGACTTTCCTAATGTGAGCTGGAGTTCAGAAAGCACATTGGAGGGGTCTCTGGGTTGCTCTTTGGAAGGGATAATATCTCTGAGACTACTCTACAGTTACCAGTAGATTTAAAGTCAGTTTTAGGCACATAACCTTGGCATGGAGGGGCTGCACATCTTACATTTGAGCCGATTCTTGGTGACTACACAGACATGGAACGTGTTCAAGATGAAGAAGTGCTTCCAGAATAGGTCATTTATTAAACTTAAAATTAAAACTCTTGGCATTAAGAAGGGCCACCTTAATGTTGTCCAGTTTATGATCTGATTTGCTAATTAGGTTGGAATGTTCCTTAGATGAAAACTGCCTAAAAAGGTGCAATGGGAGGCTATGGCCAGTATATGGAAACATTTGAATGAGAGGTGTTGACCATCTTTTCTTGTCCCAAGGAGAGAATACTGCACCCCCTGAAATGACACCAACTGCTTAGGCAATTCTTTTATCTGGTTGTCTTTTCCTTGAATCTAATAAAAAAGTGCATCAGCACTCTCTCCACATAAAATATCTTAATTGTTGAGTGCTTTCATCTGTAATGTTGCAAGATTTCATCAGAATAAAAACTTTACTGAAACCGTTAATAAATGCAAAACAGATTTGTTCACATTGTTGTACTTCAAAAAACTTGAGATTTTTACTAGTCATGTGATGGTGACGTTATATACTCCATTAGTATACAAGAAACTGGTTTCAGTAAAGTTTTTATACTGATGAAGTCTTGCAATGTTACAGACGAAAGTGCTTAACAATAAAGATATTTTCTGCAGAGAGAGTGCTCGGTATGCTTTGTTATTGGTTTCAGTATTCCGACTTAGCTGTGGCTTTTGTTGGATTTTTTTGTTCTGTTTTCCTTGAATCTAGGCATCATTCAAAAGTGGAGTCTTAGCCTTGACTGAAGCCAATGAAGCAAGTAATAAGCATATCCTTTTGCATGTCCTTCATTGTTTTTTTGTGCCAGATTGTTTACTCATGCATGGGCTACAATTATGCTGTAGTGATACTTACTAGTGGAGATGGACCTGAAGAATTTATGTATTTGGTATATGATTGTGGCTTAAAATTTTCTAACAGTAATATGCGGAGGATATTGAAGACTGCATCAGGATTGTCTTAATACATAATACAAGCCTGTGCATTACGCTGAATGGTGGTGTTTTAAATCAACAGCCACTTCTGTTTTAGCAGGACAAGCTTATTTATAGGGCCAGCACTCTGTAGATATTACAGCTAACATTATTGCTCTGGCTTCCTGTTTTGAATGATATTTTGAAACTGATTCGTTGTCTTTTATTCATAAGCTAGAAGCCCAAGAAAGTGTGTAAACAAGTTCCACATTGAAAAAAGTTAATTATTTCCTGCTGTTTCTATGTGAGATCAGCTTATAATAATGTAATAAGCCATATTTAGTTTTTTGGGGCTTGGGAAATCATTGTCATTGTGTTGAATGCAGCATATGCTTTTCTGTATGAAGGAGCACATTCTGAACATATGCATTGCTTACACACATGCATGCGTGCGCACACACACACATATATGTATATGTGTATATATATATATATATATATATATATGTATATATATATATATATATATATATATATATATATATATATATACTCACGTTTTTGTAACTATCTCAACACCCAAGTAACACAGGCAGAACTCCTTAGCCTCACATGAAAGCTCTCAGCCAGATGAATAAAATGCTTCTGACAGTATGTGTGTACCTTTAGAGGTTGCTGAGATATTGTAAGTTCACAAAATATTACAAATGTAATAGTTACTATAACTTATAAAATTCATTTTAAGACCTAGAATCTAAAGAATACTGCCCCTATAAAAATAGTTTGTGCTAAAGAGTTTGCCATTTATACTTTTTTATTAATCCTTATGGTTCCAGAGATATAAACATTTGTTTGAAATATGAGAATATAATTTGATTCTGTGAAAAGGCTTAGGCTCCACCCACTGGAAGTTACAGTGCAAACTTCCTGAGCTCCATTGGAGTGAATGAAATATGACTTTCTCTGACCCTGTCCCAAAAACCTGTAAAAAAATGGAGATGTTTAAACAGATAATTCTGTAAATGGAATGTGGTATATGGCTTCTAACTACATTGCCTGCTGTTTTTCCCATTGATGTCGCATATTAGATTTAGGCCTATCGAGTGGGTAATGTGTGAGGAGTTAGACTTATGGATATGGAGCATCTCTAGTAGGGCAGGATCCAATATTGCCTTGTAGATGAGACACAGATCACCTCTGAGCAATCTGTATGATACCAAATAGAGTGCTAGTGATTTTAGCCTGTCCACATAGGAGAGGTGTTAGAGGCCATGGATTCTCTTTGTGAGGTATTTCTATGGCCTTTCCAGTTAGTGTAGGTGTTTGGATAGGTACATGTTAAACAGGGCGTTATACTCAATTATAGGTCTAATGAGGGAGGAGTACAGAGAGGTAATAACCTCCTTTTTTCTGGATGCAGTCCCTTTATTTACGAGATGAACCAAGTGAAAGGTGTTTCTGACTACTGCCGTCATACGATGATCGAATAGGAGATTGTCGTCTACCTGAGTACCCAGGTCTCTCACCACAGGCTGTGTGCTTAGGGGGTTGTCGTTGATGTGGTAATCAGTAGGGACCTATTTTTGCTGAATGGTATGATCATACATTTTTTTGCATTTAAATTAAGGCCATGACTTTGGCACCAGTTATTTGTAGCTGTGAGATCCTCTTGCAGTATGTTAACATCATTTGGGGAGTCAGTGATAGCACCCAACTTACAGTCATCAGCAAATTTGGTCAGCCACAGGCCCTTTGTCTTTGCCTGGACCTCTGAGAAGTAGATGCCAAATGGTAGGGGTCCCAGGACAGATCCCTGGGGATCACAACTAGTGACAGGTCTGCTGTTGGAGGTGGTGGCACCTATTTTGACCTTGTGGTCCTATCTGTGCGTCAGTTGGCCACCCATCTGAAGAGATAGGGATTAACACCAAGTTGTGTTAGCTTTTTGATGATGCCTGAGTGGAGGATTGTGTAAAAGGCCTTGGCCAGGTCAAGGTAAGGTGGATGTACTGACTTTTCCTCATCCAGGCCCTTGGTGATAGTCTCAAAGAAGTCAACTAGTTTCAATAGGCAAGATCTGCCCTTGACAAATCCGAATTGGGTGGGGTCAAGTACTTGGAGATTGCCTATGTCCTTGTTTATGAGAGCCATAATAATATGTTCCATGGCTTTACAGATCAGACTTGTCAAGCTAATGGGGCGATAGTTTCCCAGGTCAGTAGTGGCACCACCTTTGTGCAAGTGGATGACAATGGCAGACGTCCACTCTGCTGGAATAAAGCCTGTAATTAGGCTGTGGTTGAATAGGGTGTTCAATTGTGAAGCTAGTTTTTGCTGGAGATGGTGCTGAATACAGCCTGGGATACTATCAGGTCCTATGGAGGCTGTATTCTTTGCCTTGGATAGGGCCTTTAACACTTGATCTATGGAGATCTGAGATGTGGGACAAGTATCGGGGATGTTGACTGGGCCTTTGGGGGGTGATAGGTTCAGTGCAAATTTCACCCCCTTATCAGCCAGCAGGTTAACTAACCCAGCATGATCAGTGTAAATGGTACCATGAAGTACTATTTAGAAGCAAACGTAGGCTTTGCCTTGGAGGCTCCTAACATAACTGAAAAAGGACTTGTGGTTTCCCTTTGTTTCGGAGGCTAGGTTCAACTCATAATTGGCTTTCGAGGTTTTCACTAGTAATCTAATTTGCTTGTTGAGGTGGAGGAGGGAGTTTTTCCAATTTAGAATTTGTTCTTTTTTATGCTTGGACAACAGTTTCTTCCTTTTTTCTAAAGCCTGTTGATAGAGGCAGTTGCCTCATGTCCACAGACAACCCTGTCCTCCTACCACCAAACACCACCACCTGTGAGAGATGCACTTATCTAGCCAAACTGGAGGTAAAGCTCTCTCCAACCAAGACTGAACTTGACAGTCAAGAGGAGAAGGTAAACACTTGCACCACACTACACTCATCACATAGTCCCACTAAACTGCACCACCAAAATCCACACATAGAAACACAAAACATTCGCAGAGGCTCTCAGTAATAATCTACTCAAGCAACAGAGACCTCCAAAGCAGAAACGCAAGCAACTTCCACCCCCCAGCACAACCCAAATGACACAGAGCCCACAGACTCAGTGTGCCAATAAACCACAGCCCATAAAGCAAACCAACGTACTCAACACACTAGTCATAGTTGACTATAGTCAGGCGCACTGATGTCCCACTCACCAGGCTAAACAAGGAGAAGGTTACTGTCAGCTGCCTGTCGGGTGCCAGGGTCCGCCACATAACCCACGCACTCAGGTCACTCCACAACAAGTACAAATATGACTCTGTCATTGTCCATGTTGGTGTGAATGACCTGAAATGTACCTCCCTGGACTACATGAAATGAGACATGGAAGAGCTGTCCTATCTTGTAGCCCAGGCAGGTATGACCCTAGCCCTGAGTAGCATCCTGCCATTGCCCAGAATGACACCGCAGTGCAAGGACAAAATGATTGACTTCAACAATTGGCTAAGCTTCTGGTGTCATTCTAAGGGGATCCAGTTTCTGTCTGCCTGGGACGACATGGTCGACAGACCATGATGCTTTGCCAGAGATGGCCTGCACCTGTCGCCCTTGGGATTCCAGATACTGGCTAAGGCTCTTTCCGCCCCTATACTGCCTTTTTAGGCAAGGTTCAAATGGCAAATTCACCACTGTAATAGGAACAGGCAAGCAAAAACTGAGGGTAATGCTACTCAATGCTAGAAGTCTAAATCTCAAAATGCACTCACTTGAGGCACTCCTTAAAATGGAGAACATCGATATCTGTGCAGTGACTGAGATCTGGTTCAAGGCTATAGAGAGCACCGCTGCATTACCAGGCTATAACTCATACCACACTTTTCGGCCGTCTAACTTGGACCAGAACACCAAAGGAGGAGGTGTGTCCATATTCATTAAGGATATTCACACCTCCAGACTAGTTGCGCAGCATAATGCATCCAAGGTTATCCAAGTGCAACTAACTCTGGACAAAACTGCAGTCCAAATTGTAGCTTGCTACAGATCACCCACCATGCCCCAGGATTCCCATTCTTTTCATGATATACTGGAAAACATTAGGGTTCAACCAAACACCCTAATAATGGGCGATTTCAACTACCCCACCATTAACTGGGAAAACTACTCATTTACCAACTCCTTTGCTCAAAACTTTCTGGAATTTATAAATTCCAATGCCCTAGATCACCTTATCCACACCCCCACCAGGGGCAACAATATCCTAGACCTAGTCATTGCCAACATGAGTGAATGGTGTTCCGCACTTGAAGTCAACTCCTCGTTGGTCAGATCCGACCATAAGCTAATCACCCTAGATATCCGCATCCCACCCCCAACCACCATTAAGGAAACCACGGTAAAATATTTCTCCAAAGCCAACTTCATGCTTCTTAAGACAGAAGTGGTGAACTTCATGACCTGTGCAGATGGACAATACAGTTACGACTGCTGAATCCTACACAAATGCAGTCTATAAGCACTTACACAAGTGCATGGATCGTGCTATCCTCCAAAAAAAGGAAGCCAATCTGGTGGTCACCTCCCATAAACAAACTCTACAACAGAAGGAAGACACTGTTGCAAAAGAGAGCAAAATCCCATGAGTGGGGAAGCTTCCTGGTCAGCCTCAGTAAGACACTGAGATCCCTTATAAGATCCTCCAAAGCTAGCTAAGAAAACAAAATTGTCACTGATTCTAATGGCAACCACAAAGCATTCTATAGCTATGTCAAGAATCTCAATGGCAACACCCAGATCTGCTCTGAGTTACAGCACAACAGCATGAAAATTACAGAACCAACTAATATTGCCAACATCCTAGCAGATAAGTTCAGCGCTAACTTTACTTAAGAATGCAGAGTCCCTGTAATCACATCTATGCAGGTAAAAGCTGCACTCTCTAAAACCAAAAACACAGCATCCATGGGACTGGACAACATCCCAGGCTGCATTTTACATGAACTTCAGAACGAACTGGCTCCCCACCTAAGCACCATGTTCAATCATAGTCTCACATCAGGCTTTGTGCCTCCTGAATGAATGGCGCACAGCAACAGTTTTCCCACTCCACAAAAGGAGAGCCACTACTGATCCTGGGAACTAGCACCCTATTAGCCTGACGAGCCTGGTCTGCAAGGCCATGGAACTCATCGTCATGGAACTCATAAACAAAGACATTGGTAACCTCCAAACTCTGGATCCCACCCAGTTCGTGTTTGTGAAAGGCAGATCATGCCTTCTGAACCTGATCGGGAGACAGTCACCAAAGCCGTAGACGAGGGTAAGGTGGTTTACACAGCCTATCTTGACCTTGCCAAGGGTTTCGTCACCATCCCCCATTCTGGAATTATAGCTAAACTCACTAAACTAGGTATAAATCCCTACGTCACAAGATGGGTTGCCAACTGGCTCACTGACAGAACCCACACTGTAAAAGTTGCAGACTCCAAATCTGACTTCAAACCAGTAACAAGCGGAGTACCACAGGGTTCAGTCCTGGGAACTCTCCTGTTTGGTATGTACTTCTCTGAAGTACAGGCGAACACAAAAGGCGTCTGACTAATGAAGTTCACAGATGACTGCAAAGTAGGAGCCAAAGTCGAGTTCCCAAATGATGTGGACATCCTACAGAAGGGCCTCACTGAGACAGATGCCTGGTGTCAGAGGCATGGCCTCAAGCTCAATGCCCAAAAGTGCATTGTCATCCCCTTTGGTATAAACTCTGTACCCACGAACTACCACATAAACGGCAGTCTACTTAACACTGAATGTGTGATAAAGAGACCTTGGGACCCAGGTGGACAGTAGTCTCTTCTTTGATAATCACATCACCACAGTAGTCAGGAAATCCTTCTATGTGGCACACCTCATCACAAAAGGGTTCTCATCCAGGAAAAAAGAGGTCATTGTTCCTCTCTACTCGGCACTCATTAGACCCATTATAGAGTATAACAATCCTTTTGGAATGTACCTCACAAGACATCTGCAGCAGCTGGAAAGGCCACAGAAGTACCTCACAAAGAGGATTACTGGCCTCAAACAGATGCCCTACACTGACCGTCTCACAAAACTCCAGCTTTACTCTGTAGCATATCGCCTACTCCGAGGAGATCTCTGCCTAACATATAAAGCTATGTTAAACCCAGAGCTGTTGGACATGCTACACCTAAAGAAATCCCAATCCCTCCAAGCTGCATGCTCTAGGGACATAAACCTTGTCACCACAATAAACAGGACATGCTGGAGGGATAGATTTCTGTCACAGAGACTTCCTATACTCTGGAACAAGCTACCCATTTATGTCAAGCAAAGTTCCTCATTAGACTCTTCAAGAAAAATCTGGATGAGTGGAAGGGAAATAGGAAATGCACCCCATGGATCACTTCTGTGGCTCTGCTTGACAGGGGAACAGGAAATTAACTTTCTTGGGTGGCGTAAGCCAGGGAACCTTGTTGGCTAGGCTTACTTAGGCCCTTGGGCTGATAGCCTAGTACCTAGCTATGAACCTATGAGGATGTCTACCAGACAGGTTTGTGTTTCCTTGAGGAGCAGGTTTTAGTTCTGTTGGGTATGGCTGAGTCCATGCAGTTGTTCAGAATAGTTGTCTGCATCCTCTGAGGGGGGCGATGGTGTGAAGCTGCTGATAACCCTCCCTTAGTAGGTTGTAGTCCGCTTTTGAGAAGTTTTGTAGCCTGGTTACCTGGGATAGAAACTTTGAATGAGGCAGACTGATCATCTGATTTCACCAGGGAAGAACATACTATGGGAGTGGTGCAGCAGTCACCCATGTTGGTGAGAACCAAGTCCAGTATGTTATCTCTCCTTGTGGGGGATGACACCAGCTGGTCTAGTGCGTTAGAAGTGATGAAGTCAAGGAATAGTTGGGTGAGTGCATTAGTGCAGGAATAGTTCACCCAGTCTATGGTAGGGTAGTTGAAGTCACCAAGGAGCAGGGTGTTAGGGGGTACCTTGATGGAGTCAAGTAGGTCCAGCTAGGAGGAATGGGTGTCCTAAGTCATGGAGGGGGGGCCTATAGCTGGCTATAACTTGGATGGGTGTCTTGTCAATTGTCAGTTGCACCTGGAGTAATTCCAGTGCATCATGCTGGTAAACCAGTCTGGAGGTGTGCCTGTCTTTAATGAAGATAGAGACTCCACCACCCTTAGTTTTTCCAACTTCATTTTGGGGCCGGAAAGTGTGGAATGAGGTATAGCCTGGTAAGGCATGGGTGCTCTCTGCAGCACTGAGCCAAGTTTCCGTGACTGCATTGACATCGGCATCTTCCAATGTGAGGAGAGCCTCCAGTGAATGCATTTTCAGGTTAAGGCTCCTAGCATTGAGCAGCATGACTTTCAATTTGCTTTTTGACAGATCTTTTATGTTGGAAGATTTGTCTTTGGGACATAGTCTAAAAAAGGCACAATGAGGGAGTCAAGAGCCTTGGCCAAGATCCAGAATCCCAGGGGTGACAGGTGGAGGCCATCTCTGGCAAAGCATCAAGGCCTGTCAACTATGTCATCCCAGGCAGACAGGTACTGGATCCCCTTGGAAAGACACCAGAAACTAAGCCATTTGTTGGAGTCAATCATTTTTTGTTGGTATTGTGGTATCATTCTTGGTGAAGGTAGGATGCGGCTTAGGGCTAGGGTCATACCTGCCTGGAGTACATACTCTGAGAGCTCAATAATGTCTCTCTTCATATAGTCAAGGGAGGTATGTCTCAAGTAATTCACACCAACATGGACAATGACAGAGTCATACTTGTACCTGTTCTGGAGAGACTTAAGTGCATGTGTGAAGTGGCAGATTCTAGCACCTGACAAACAGCTGACCGTGACCTTCTCCTTGTTGAGCCTACTGAAGGGGACATCAGTGTATCTCACTGTTGAGTTGCCAATGACTAGTATGTTTGGTTTATTGCTATGCCTTATTGGCTGCGTTGGTTTATTGATGTTCTTCGTGTTTCACTGTTGCA
The DNA here is from genome assembly GCF_019279795.1 of Protopterus annectens. NCBI lineage: Eukaryota > Metazoa > Chordata > Ceratodontiformes > Protopteridae > Protopterus > Protopterus annectens. The sequence continues at coordinate 327,665,505 of NC_056738.1, forward strand.
GTCATTACATGTGGGTTATCTGCCTGCAGGTAGCCCTCAGCCAGCCTGATTATCAAAGTTTTGGGTCCTGCGTCAGATGCTGTCTCTTTTTCCATGATGTCAGGTAGTCAGGAGTATAAAGCATGCAGCCAATGCCATTACATCAGTCTTTTTTGCCACGTGGTGCCCGAAGCAGAAGCAGTTCGCAAGTGCAGGTCAGCCGACTCCTGAAATTTTCATTTTCAAGTTTCAGAACCGAAGTCTTCAAAAAAGCTAAGTACCCCATTGGGGATCCTTTTCCTTGCTCTAAACCAATGTCAGTAAAAGTTAACAATTGTATTACCTGTGGAAATTTCTGTTTCTTCTGATGACCAGGATTTGTCCTTATCTACCTATGAGGATTCTGATGCAGAATGATCCATACCTTCTGCTTCCCCTCCAGAAGATTTTTCTTTTGGTGAAACCTTGCACACTCTTAGGGAGCATTTCCACTGGGAAAGCCAGGATTACGCTGACTCCAAAAAGAGGCTTAGGGAATTCTTACTCCTACCTCAACACAGGCCTTTAGCTATCCATCCTGTACTGGACATTGTAGATGATGCCTTGGAATCTAGCCTGGCCCCAGACACTTTACCTCTGGCTCCCAGGAAACCTTACAGGTATTACAGAGTACCTGACTCTCACAAGTTCCTCTTTAAGAATCCTACTGTGGACCCAGAGACCATTTCACAGGGACCCAAAGGTATTAAGGCTACTACTGCCAAAAACTCTACCCCCTCCGATAGAGATTCCAGGGCCCTGGACAAATGGGGTAAGAAGGTATACACTTCTGCTACTTTGGCCATTAGGGCCATAAACTGCCAGTTTCATATGTTAAAGTATCAGCAGCATATTATTGGACTACTTAAACAGAAAATTATGTTGATTCCTGACTGTGCTGAAAATAAAGAATTACAGGATTTAATGCATTCTGCTTAACAAGTTGGTAAACATACTTTGCAGTGTGGATTTGACTCTTTAGGAAGCATCTTGCAGGGCTGCTGTCACTGGGTCTGTTCTTAGAAGGCATGCTTGGCTTAAGGAGCAAAGTTTGCTAGATCATGTTAAAGCTAAATTACTGGATGCTTCCTTAAACCAAGACCGTCTGTTTGGCAATAAAGCAGAAGTAGTACTTAAAAAGATGGAGGATAAAGCTAAATCTATGCAAACTGTTAAAGATGTCTTGCAACTAAAGCCTCCCAGATTTAGTAGGCATTGGCCTTCTAAGAATTGGTCCTTTCCTTTCTCTTCCAGGCCTTCTCAGTCCAAACCCAGGAACAGCAGACCACCTAGGTTACAGTCTCAAGGTACTCACAGGCCTAAGCAGTGGGGGGCTCCCACTTCCAAAGGTGGAAGTAGTAAGACACCCCCCATGGTAAACTGTCACAATGACTTAATCTTAAACCTTCCAAGCCCTGCTCAACTGTCTGCTCCCTTAGGGGGAAAAATTGCCCTGCATGCAAAAAACTGGGAACTCATTACCCAAGACAAATGGGTTTTAAATATAGTTTCCCAAGGATACAGATTCCACTTCTTACCAACCCCAAACGGTTGGCCAGACCTACCCCCAAATCAGTGGGCAGAGGCTCAACAGCAGGTTCTCTCTCTTCTAAGTACTGGGGCTATTCAACCTGTCCCAGCAGAGGAATGGGAACAAGGTTTTTACTCAAGACTTTTCCTGGTACTCAGAAAAGACAACTCCTGGCGTCCTATCCTGGACCTGCCTATTCTAAACACATTTTTGGTAATCCCAAAATTCAAAATGTTAACTCTTCATCAGCTGCTTCCCATGCTAGGCAAAAATGCCTGGTTGGCAACATTGGACTTAAAGGAAGCTTATCTGCACATCCCAATAAGGGAATCTTGATGAAAATACGTACTCTTCAGAGCAGGCTACATGCACTATCAGATGCTCTTCATGTTTCACTGTTGCAGTCATTACATTTGGGTAATCCTGCTGGCAGTCTGCCCTCAGTCGGCCTGATTTCCAAAGTCTTGGGTCCTGCATCAGCTGCTGTCGCCCCTTCCCTGACGTCAGGTCATCAGGGGTATAAAAGAAGCAGCCAACGCCATTTTCTTCAGTCTTTCTTGCCGCGCGGTGCCCAAAGCAAAAGCAGTTCGCAAGTGCCGGTCGGCCGACTCCTGAGATTTTTGTGTTCGAATTTCAGATCCAAAGACTTCAATAAAGCTAAGTACCCCATTGGGGAAACTTTTTTCTTGCTCCAGACCGATGTCAGAAAATGTAAATAATTGTATTTCTTGTGGAAATCAAATACCTCATAAGGACTTTCATTCTTACTGTATTCCTTGACTAGGCCCTGATCACAACATTTCTGGTTGTCGGTTTTGTGCTAGATTTAACCAATGCACTATTAAGCGTCGGTATGATTTTGCTTTAAACTATTTTGGATGCCGGTTTAATTATCCAGAAATGTCATCAGATAGCCATCCGACTACCGGAGTTCACAAAAAATGCAAAGAAAAGGAGAGAGATAAACAACCGAGGCCCAAAACAGACGACAAAGCTTCTTCTAAGCCAGTCGCTGGTTCGCTGGTTCTTAGTAAGGCACTTTCGCAGCCCCTGACACCCATTACTTTTGAGTCACAGGCTGCTACTGACTCCCACGTGGAGTTGGCCATGCCACTGGAAACTCAAGGTATTGGATACTATTCCCTCAGATGGGTCCGGAGTCGCTGAGCAAGCACCGGCTTCTGAGGGTGTATTCAGACCTAAACATCTTTACATTAAACTGACTTCAGCTTCAAAGGCAAAGACTAAAGCACCTTCTAAAGCAAAGAAACAAACTCAAGAGTCCCGTGGACAGGCCTCTATGCCCAAAAAACAGATGCTCAAAATGTCTGAAGACTTGATTACCTTGATCAGGGGTTCCCATCCCCCCCAATAAGAGGCTGACTATGAATATTCAGATCAGGTTTCTATTTCTTCTGATTCCTCTACTGATCAGGAATATTCTCTTCCCCCCATGAGGATTCTGATGCTGAAGAATCTATACCTTCAGCTTCTCCTCCAGAGGACTATTCTTTTGGGGAAACCTTGCATACCATGAGGGAGCATTTCCACTGGGAGAGCCAAGATTTTTCAGAATCTAAAAAGAGGCTTAGAGATTTCCTTTAACTTCCTCAACACAGGCCTCTAGCCATTCCACCCGTGTTAGACATTGTAGATGATGTGTTTTCGGAGTCTAGTCTTACCCCTGACTCCTTACCTCCAGCTCCTGTTAAGCCTGATAGATATTACAGGGTTCCTGACTCTCAGAAATTCCTTTTCAAAAACCCTGCTGCAGACCCAGAGACTATTTCACAGGGTCCCAAAAGAGTTAAGGCTTCCGCTGCAAAAAACCCTACCCCCTCTGACAGAGATTCCAGGGCACTGGATAGATGGGGAAAAAAAGGTTTACACATCTGCTATAAGGGCATTAAACTTTCAGTTTCATGTGCTCAAATGTCAGCAACATGTCATGGCATTGCTTAAACAGAAAATGTTAAACTCTGAATGTGCAGAAAAGAAGGAAATGCAGGATTTATTGCATGCAGCTGAACAAGTTGGAAAGCATACTTTGCAATGTGGTTTTGATTCTTTGGAGGCCTCCTGCAGGGCCGCAGTTACGGGTTCTGTAATTACGAGACATGCTTGGTTAAAGGAACAAAATCTTCCTGATCATGTGAAAGTTAAATTATTAGATGCACCATTACAGCATGATACTTTGTTTGGTGTTAAGGCAGAAGAGGTGTTAAAAGAAAATGGAGGACAAAGCTAAATCTATGCAAACTGTCAAAGATTTATTTACAAGTACAGCCACCTAGGTTTAGTAGACACTGGCCTACAAAGAATTGGTCCTTTCCTGTGTCAGACAGACCTCAAAGGGGCAGATCCAGATGCCCTAGAGGCAGAACCCAGGTGCAAGGTTCATACAGGTCAAAGCAATGGGGTGCTTCTACCTCCAAAGTTGGAGAAGACAAATCACAACCTTACAGGAAACAGTCCCAATGACTTCCCCCTGCCTACACCAAGCACTTATCTCCTGGCAGCACCCTTAGGGGGAAAATTAGCACTTTTTTCTCAGAATTGGCACATTATAACCCAGGACAAGTGGGTTCTAAACATAGTGTCACAAGGCTACAAGTTCCATTTCCATACCCTGCCAAAGGCAAACGGTTGGCCAGATCTGCCAAAAAATCAATGGGCAGAGGCACCAAAACAAGTCTCATCCCTCATGGACATGGGGGACATTCAACCAGTACCAGAGCAAGAGCAGGGACACTGATTTTACTCAAGACTGTTCTTGGTACCCAGAAAGGACAAGGCCTGGAGGCTGGTACTGGACCTATCTATTCTGAACACATTCCTGGATATACCAAAATTCAAAATGTTAACTTTGCAGCAGCTTCTGCCCATGCTGGGCAAGAATGCTTGGCTTGTGACTTTAGACCTAAAAGAGGCATACCTGCATGTCCCAATCAGACAATCATGTAGAAGATACCTCAGATTCAAGGCTGGCTCAATGCATTACCAATTCTCTGCACTGCCCTTTGGCTTATCTACTGTGCCCAGGGTCTTTACAAAGTGCCTGGCACCAGTAATTGCATTCTGCAGACAAACAGGAACACAAATATATCCCTACTTGGACGACTGTCTAATTCAAGCAGAGAACAAGGACATTCTTCTACAGCATCTGGCGTTTGTTAAAAGTCTTCTAACATGCCTAGGGTACACAGTCAATGAAAAGAAAACTAGTACCCTCTCAAGAGATAATATTCCTGGGTGCAAGCTTAAATACAACTGCCCAGATGGCTTATCTCACGCCAGACAAACAAAGGCAACTGACTACCTATTTCAAGATGTTGGCAACAAAGGCCCAGTTATCTGCAAGAAAAATTCTGCAGGCTTTGGGCTTCATGGCATCCTGCATCCTACTAATTCCATATGCAAGACTGCATATGAGGAAACTTCAATGGTACCTAAAAAGTGTTTGGACTCAACATTGCCACAGCCTGGAGACAATGATTACTCTCATTCCCTGCCTACAACAGGAGTTTCTATGGTGGGCGAAGGCTTGTCACCAGAACAAGGGACAGCCATTCACATTACCCCCAGCCAGGCAGACACTAACAACGGATGCATCAGATTATGCCTGGGGGGCCCACATGGCAGGAAGATGCATTCAGGGCACATGGACCTCAAACCAAATGCATCTACATATCAATCAAAAAGAGGTGCTAGCTGTTCAAAATGCCCTGACAGCCTTCAAGGACCTACTTCATATGGGGCAATTACTGATAAAGACAGACAACACCACGGTCATGTGGTATATAAACAAGCAGGGGGGCACACATTCTTACCCCCTTTGCAGACTAGCCATGACTTTGTGGTACACAGCATTGACTTACCAAGTACATCTGCAGGCACAATTCCTGCCAGAAAAGGAAAATACTCTGGCAGACAAACTAAGCAGAAACCTCATGGATCCCCATGAGTGGCAGCTGGATCCACAAGTCTTCAGAATGATAACAAGGAAATGGGGATGCCCAGACATAGATCTATTTGTCTCCCCTCACAACTAAAAAGATTCTGCACAAGGGCTTATCACAGTCAAGCATGTAAAATAGATACCCTGTCTTTCAGCTGGAAAAACCTATCAGTATATGCCTTTCCTCCACTGCCACTCCTCCCCAAGGTACTCCTAAAGGTCAGACAGGAGAAGCCAAAGATTATACTGATTTTGCCCCAGACTGGCCCCACCAGTACTGGTATCCAATCCTAAGGAATTTGTCTCAATGCCCAGTTTGGACCTTACCTCAAATACCCCATCTACTGTCCCAGCAAAACAATCAGATCCTGCACAGCCAACTCAGGACTTTAAACCTGGCAGCATGGCGGATAATGTAATCATACAAAACACACCTCTCAGTAAAGCTGTGATGGATGTCATTTTGGAAGCCAGAAGGCCTAGTACTAGAAAATCTTATGCTGGAAAATGGAAGAGATTCTGTACTTGGAACCAGGCACAAGGAACTGATACAGATGTACCAAATATTCTTCAGATTTTGCAATACTTAACTGAGATGCTGGACAAAGGCCTATCTTTTTCATCAATTAAAATTCATGTCTCAGCCATTTCGGCTCATTATAATACAGAGCCACCAATCTTTTCTCATCCTTTATTAAAGCAGTACCTCAGAGGAGCCAAAAATTTAAGGCCTCCAAGGAGATCACCAATACCTGCATGGGACCTCAACTATATCTTGGAAAAACTCACCCTGCCTCCTTTTGAGCCAGCTGCTACTGCTGATATAAAGTTTTTATCTTGGAAAACAGCTTTGCTCCTAACAATAACTTCTGCAAGATGAGTTTCAGAGCTACAGGCACTCATAGCTGTGGAACCTTTTATCATTTTTTATCCAGACAGGGTTCCTCTGAGGACAAACCCGACATTTATGCCTAAAGTGGTGTCCAGTGTGGCTCTTAACCAAACTATTCATTTGCCAACTTTTTATCCAAATCCACAGAACAAGGGGGAGAGAATTCTACATTCCTTTTTACGTACACAGACAGCTTAGATTCTACTTGCACAGAATCAAAGTTTCAGGAAGACAGAGCAATTACTAGTGGCATATGCTGAAGAATCACAAGGAAAGGCTATCTCAAAGCAGACTATTTCAAAGTGGATAGGCCACTGCATCCGTTTCTGTTATTTTCAATATGGCAAGCCAGGCCACATTCAACCAGAGCTGCAGCCACTTCAGCAGCCTTTCTCAGGGGAGTACCAACCAAAGACATTTTAGAGGCTGCTACTTGGAGTTCAGTGCACACGTTTACCAAAGTACTATCATCTGCCACTGTACTCTAAATCCAGGGCAGGCTTTGCCACTGCAGTTCTGCAGGGCCTCATAGCCGCTCCTAATGCTGTTTAGCTCTAGCCTTCCAACCATAGCTTTGGGACTCTACCCAAATGTAATGACTGCAACAGTGAAACACAAAGAATGTAGTACAGTTGTGTACACTTACCATAAATGTAGATGTTCGAGTGTATTCACTGTTGCAGTGCAGGTTACCCATCTGCCATCCCCCTTTTTTCTGCTGGAACATATCTTTCCTTCTCTGATTTATACAACCTATGTGGTGTATTTGCTTGTAGATGAAGGTAAAGTTTATATTGGTGCATGTATTTATATATATATATATATATATATATATATATATATATATATATAGTGTTGTTGCCTGTGGACGTTGATCTGCCGAATAATTTTCTGCGTGGACTTAGTTTTTCAGTTAACATTTGTAATTAAAGATTTCTCCGTTCACTTGATATATATATATATATATATATATATATATATATATATATATATATATATATATATATATATATATATGTGTATATATATATATATATATATATATATATATATATATATATATATAAATATAAAATGGCGTCGGCTGCTTCTTTTATACCCCTGACGACCTGACATCAGGGAAGGGGTGACAGCAGCCAACACAGGACCCAAGACTTTGGAATTCAGGCTGACTGAGGGCAACCTGCCAGCAGGATTACCCAAATGTAATGACTGCAACAGTGAATACACTCGAACATCTACATTTATGGTAAGTGTACACAACTGTACTTTCTCTGCACTGCCCTTTGGCTTATCTACTGTGCCCAGGGTGTTCTCAAAGTGCCTAGCTCCAGTCATTGCATTCTGCAGGCAAAGAAATATTCAAATATACCCATACCTGGATGATTGTCTGATTCAGTCAGAAAGCCAGGACATACTATTAAATCATCTGGCAGTTGTAAAGAAACTGCTAACCTCACTGGGGTACACCATAAACGAAAAGAAATCTCACCTAGTACCCTGCCAACAAATTGTATTCCTGGGAGCAAGCTTGAACACAACTTCCCAGATGACCTACCTCATGCCAGAGAAACAAGTTTATTTGACAGCCTACTTCAAACTACTGACCACAAAGACCCAGCTATCTGCAAGGAAAATACTGCAAGCCCTGGGGTTCATGGCTTCTTGCATCCTAATAATTCCATATGCAGACTGCATATGAGGAAACTACAATGGTATCTAAAAAGCCTATGGTGTCAACATTCTCAGGACCTGGAATCAATGATTCCTATCATTCCTTGTATAAAGACAGAGTTCCTTTGGTGGGCAGAGGCCTGCTACCTCAACAAGGGACTGCCATTCACTGTACCCCCTGCTGCCCAAACCCTAACAACAGACGCATCAGACTGTGAATGGGGACCTTACTTGGCAGGGCAGTGCATTCAGGGCAAATGGAACCAGAGTCAAATGCACCTGCATATCAATCAAAAAGAAATGTTAGCTGTACAGAATTCTCTGACAGCCTTAAAGGACCATATACTTCCAGGACAATTATTGGAAAAGACAGACAACACCACTGTTATGTGTTACATAAACAAGCAGGGGAGAACCCACTTGTACCCTCTCTGCAGACTAGCCATGGCTCTGTGGAACACTGCCTTGAGCTACCAAGTGTACCTACAAGCTCAATACCTGCCAGACAAGCTCAATTCACTGGCAGACGACCTAAGCAGAAATCTCATGGACCCACACGAGTGGAAACTGGAACCAAAGATATTCAACATTTTGAGAAACAAATGGGGGATCCCAGAGATGGACCTGTTTGCCTCCCCTCAGAACTACCAATTGGACAAATTCTGCATAAGAACTCCCCACAGACAAGCTTGGAAAGTGGACGCCCTGTCCTTCACCTGGGAAAGACTCTCAGTTTACGCCTTTCCCCCTCTGCCTCTCCTCTCGAAAGTTTTGCTAAAGATCAAACAGGACAAACCAAGGACAATCCTCATTGCACCAGACTGGCCACGCCAACACTGGTACCCCCTCTTGCGCAGTGTGTCACTGCTGGAACCATGGCACCTGCCTCAGACCCCTTCCCTGCTGTCCCAGTAGGAGGGCCAGATTCTGCACCCCCAGTTTCAAACCCTGAACCTTGCAGCCTGGCTAATTACCTGAGCTCTCCAATACCATCCCTCAGTAAGCAAGTGCTGGATGTCATTCTGGAAGCAAGGAGGCCTAGTACTAGAAAATCCCATGCTGAAAAGTGGAAAAGTTACAATTCCTGGAGCCGGACTCAGGGATGGGCACAACAGTGCCCAGCTTACCGCGTATTCTTTAATACTTAACAGAGATGCTCCACGAGGGCCTTTCCTTCTCATCTATTAAAATTCATGCCTCAGCCATTTCAACACATTACAACACTGAGCCACCCTTCTTCTCTTACCCCCTGTTGAAGCAATTCCTCAGAGGGGCCAAAAATTTTAGACCACCCAGGAGAGCCCCTACTCCAGCCTGGGACCTTAACTTTGTATTGGAAAAGCTCACTCTATCTCCTTTTGAGCCAGCTGCAACTGCAGAGTTGAAATTAAATTCCTTTCTTGGAAAACAGCCTTCCTTCTAGCCATCACTTCAACAAGAAGAGTGTCTGAATTACAGGCCCTCATGGCAGTGGAGCCCTTCATCATCTTTCTTGCAGACGGTGTCCCTCAGGACCAATCCTTCCTTTATGCCCAAGGTGGTGTCCAGTGTGGCCCTTAATCAGTCCATTCATTTGCCAACCTTCTTTTCTAATCCACAGAACAAAGGAGAATGAATACTGCACTCTTTGGACATGCACAGACAACTTAGATTTTATTTGGACAGGACTAAGCCTATCAGGAAAATTGAACAGCTGCTAGTTGCCTTTGTTGCAGGGGCAGAGGGGAAGGCCATTTCAAAGCAAACCATTTCTAAGTGGATAGGCCATTGCATTCATTTCTGCTATAAGCACCATGAAAAACCTACCCCACAGGGGATAAGATCCCATTCCACCAGGGCTGCATCTACTTCAACGGCCTGTCTCAGAGGTGTTCCTACCAGGGACATCCTAGAAGCTGCTACCTGGAGCTCTGTACATATTCACCAAGCATTACCACTTGCCTATTTTTTTCTAAATCCAGAGCTGATTGCAGCTCCAGCAACTATGGTCAGGAGCAGAAGCAGTGGAGGAAATAACTAAGAATTAATTGTTCTAAGTGGTTAATGCTAGCTTTCCTATCCCAGGAGGAAGACATTTGGAATTCCTGCCACATTAGCAACATCTGGTTTAAGCTCCATTTGCAGGGACTTTGGGGGGGGGGGGGGCTGAGGCCTAAACCCACCAAAGAGTTGTTTAGCACTTTTCTTCAGCTGAGCATTGTAAATACATAGAATCATGCATTCTCAAAGTAATGGCCAGTGCACCATGCTTGCTGACCAATGTGGAGAGAAAGGCTGTTCTGTAAGAAAGTTCAGCTAGCTATAGGTGAAGTCCACTGACATACACATTTCACCTGCTCATGCAAAACATAAACTAAAGTTTCCATGACTCATAAAAGTGAAGGCCTTCAAGGGTTGATGTGAGATGCTAATTCCAGATAGGCTGGGGGAAATTAATGGATCATTGGGCTGGAGGAGGGGCATTGATGTTCAAGCTCATGCAGGACAAAAAAAGTCAAATTAGAGCCTCAGCAAGGATCATACAATTAAGTGCTTTGATGTAACTGTGAATGTCTTCTGCCATCTCTTCAGTGGTTGTTTGTGGAGGAGTTACCTCTAAGCCACACCTTTCTAAGCATTACAAATCAGATAATATTTCTAAGGCTGGTGATTGCTTGCTACAGTATTTATCTAAATTATGTTAGATGGGTCTTTCATCCAGGCTGTAGATTTCATAGCTTAGTATTCAAAACACAGACTGAGGTCAGTGTTAAAGATATATTGCAGTATATTTATGTTATGTATTCAACATGACAGCAGACAGTTGATTCAACCTCTTCCACCGTATAGGTAAGTTCTTTTCATCTCTGTTTTATCTTTTTACTTCAGTTTCATTATTTTGTATCAAGCCCTGGTGTTCTTTTGAAGTGTGCATCACTTTTTTAAAGGTGAAAAGTGACTAATAACCTATTGCAGCCTTATTTAACTAATTACTGTATGTAGATGAATGACTGATTGCATGATTATTATATGATACAAAGGCCAGAGGTGTGGCACAGTATATCGGACAAGCTTCTAGTGGTATGCCGCCACCTAAACAGGGTAATGATCTCTCCTAGGAGACAACCTCTTGTGTTGCCACTTTGAGATGAGTTGAGTGGCAGGCAGTCTTTGTAAAACGCACTGTTATGGGACCAAAAGTATGAGGATCAACATGCTAGTTCGGGCACAGTTTTAATGTTTTTATTACTGAGGTAGTTTCTCATTAATGCTTTAGCTCCAAGATTTGAAGCTGACTTAGCTCCTGAGGGGAGTGTTATGTGAGTACTAACACTAACTATCTGAGCTTTAACCCAAGAGCTTTGGAGTCTGCTGCCTGGGGAAAAAATCATTCTTGAGGACCAGGATGATTCACTTAACTAATACTTCACACGTGTCATTTTGTATAGATTTTGGAAAATGTTTTCACACTATCTAGTTTGTACTGTTTACCCTGTATGCTTCAATAGCAGGCTTCCATTTTGCATCAGATTCTGGATATTCTATTTCTGGATAATACTTTCAAGGATAATCTGAAGAATTTTATTTCTGTAGACTGTAGATTGGAAATAAATGTCAGAGCATGCTAAAGATTCTCTGAGGGATTAAGGGCCTCGGCCCTGGTGAGGTGCAGATTATTTACCACCCACAACTCCAATATTGCCTTCTACAGTATCCCCAACTGACAGTGCCCATTTGAATGCCAACAGTGAGATGTGGCCATCTCTGTTTTGTCAGTCTTCATTGGAATATCTGCTGTATTACAACCAGATGCTAGCTGCCAGGCATCTGCAGACAGCATCCGCTGTTTTGCTGTTCCAGGAATCAATCTCCCTCTCTAGATATACCATGAATTTGTATGCAAAAGCTCCTTGGCCCTGGAGAAAAGACAGTTTTCTGCTTTTCAAGAAAAAAAAAACCCAGGGCGTTTGTCCCACCAGTGTTTCTCTCGTCTCTTGCAGTTTTTGATTACTGGCATTTTGCTGAAAAGCATGTAATGGCATGGCAGAGGATTTACGTCCTTGCTTCCCCACCAGGTGAAACATCTTCTTCTGACACAGTGCCTCCCACCAAGAAATGGAGAGAGTCATCTCCAGTGCACTTCTTGGAGCTGGACATGAGATAGAAAGAGGACCTTGCCTATTTGGCTCAAATACACTTTGAACACTTGGATTGGTTACTGCAGGTACCAGTCTTCAGCTATGACCAATCTCTTGCCAGCTCAATCCCTTCCCTCATCCCTTAATGAACTGCTTCAAACTGTCATAGGTTCATACATAAGTTTTAGGCAGTCAGCCTGCAGACCATTTCAAGGCTAGCAAAAAAAATGTATTCAAAATTTCCCTCCAGCATCAAGGAGGGCAAGACAGGATAGACTGAAAGAGAATTTAAGGCTGTCCATCCAGGTATCTAGGGTTACCTTGAAGGTAGCAAGGGTGCTGCTCTGCTTGCCATACAGTGGACGTTGCTTCAAATGATAAGGAATACATTGGGGTATGAATCTATCACGCCAACATGCCTTGTTTATCTGATGATGATTTAGTTCCTTTAAACAAGTATTTGATGTTCCATTATTTTTGCAAAGGAATAGAAGATCATATAGGGTGGGATATTTATAGCACAAAAGGCTAGACATAGATCTCCGCCGAGGAGTCTGTAAGAGACTGAGTACAGAGGATGGGCTGCCAGTCTCTCCTTATAACTAAGATTTTTGTGGTCACTGACCTCTTTAATTATAAATCTTTGAGGTCTTCTTAAGTTGTGTGATGTATTTAGATAAATGCATGCCAAAAGGTGCATTATATTCAATAATGAGTCTGATACAGTCTGAGTAAAGGGGAATTAAGACTACTTCAGATCTAGTGGAGATACTCTTGGAAATCACATGGGCCAGATAAAAGGCTTTCTGAACTACTCTTGAGACATGATGGTCAAATGATAAGGAATTATCAACAGTATCCAGATCCCTTACAGAAGTGTCTGATTGGAGGGGTGCATCTCCGATATGGTAAGTGAAACTGTTTTGTTTATGAAAATGAACGGTGCTGAATTAATTTACAGTTAATTTGAGGCCATTGTCATTGCTCCAATTGTTAATATGGTCTAAGGCATGTTAGAGCAATTGTGAGTCAGTTAAGATCGAATAACAACACCAAAGTTATAGTCATCTGCAGACTTAGTTAACCATAGGCTAGAAGTGCCTGAAGGCTGAGAAATATATGCCAAATAGGAGAGGACCCAAAACTGAACTCTGTGGCATAGCGCTGGTAACTCTTTTGTTTCAGATGTGACACCTGCTACTCTAACCACATGGGTTCTGGCAGGTAACCAGTTAGGAATTCACCACACAATATAAGGATTAATATTCAGATTTACAAGTTTATCAATAATGCTTGCATGAGGAATAGTGTCATAGGTTCATAGGTTCATAGGTAGATACTAGGCTATCTGCCCTAGGGCATTTATAAGCCTAGCCAGAGTGTATTTGGCCTCCGCCTCCCTATTAGATTAGCCTACTGTGCCTCTGTAAAGTAGGTCACAGAAGGTACCCTTTTAAGATTAGTTTACTGTGCCTCTGTCTAGCAGGGACACGGGAGAGATCCCAGGGGTGAATTTGCGATTCAAAGTCAAAGGCACTGGCCAGGTCTAAATATGCTGTATGCACTGGATAACCACTATCCACTGCTTCAGTTACAAGGCTAAAGAGGCAGAACCTTCCCTTGATAAAGTCAAATTGATGAGGGTCCAGGGTTGAGAGATTTTCAATCCCCAAATTAATGAACTCTGAAATAATGCACTCCATAGCTTTACATATGAGGCTAGTGAGACTAATGAGTCTATAGTTACCAGGGTCCATGGGTGTGCCACCCTTGTGTAATGGCATTACAATAGCTGTTTTTCAGGCTTCGTGAATGTAACCAGTGGTGGAGGTTAAACTAAAGAATTTAGGTAGTGTTTCAGAAAGGCCATAGTTGGCACTGATGATCAGGCAAACTGGTATGTTGTCAGGGCCCATGGATAAAGTATTTTTAGTTTTTGAAAGAACTGAGAGAACTTGCCTCATAGTTATTAAAGGAGGTGGCTGGGATTGTGGAACCTGTGGGATAGCTGTAACTGTGGGTGGAGTAAAATTTGCACAAAATGTGTTAGCTAGTGTATTAGCTATTTCCTTTGTACCATAGAGTGTAGTACTCCTGTATACTAGCTCTGAACACTGTTGGGCGTTGGTTCTTAACTTCCTGATGCAGTTAAAGAAAGATTTGCAGTTATTTTTGGTTTTAGTGGCTGTTTTAAGTTCATACTTAACTCTGAGCTTCCTAATGGTTCCCTTAAGCTGTTTTTCAGTTGCTTAAGTGTGCTCTTAAGGTAGGTAGAATGACACCTCTTATAAGCATTAAGCATTTTTTTTCTTGTCATATAAATTATTTATACAGTATTCCTCCACAAAGAGTTTGTTTTTAATCTTCCTATAATAGTTACAGATAGGGGCTGCCTTATCAGTACAACTAGTAGTAGGAATAGAAGTCAGAGGCATAGGTAGCAGCTTTAGCAATATGATCCTTCTTGGGAGGAGGATTACAGCAAAATTTATTTAAGCCATCAAGTAGTTGAAGAAGATTTGCTTTTGAGAAGTCCCTAAACACATATCTATTTACAGGGAAAGTAATTTTAAATGGAAAGTCACTAAATTATTGTCTGATTTAACAAGACCATGGTGATGCATATGAAGCTGTGCAAGATTTGGCCATATTTGTGAGGGCTAGATCCAGGATATTGGGGCCCCTAGTAGGATAGTTAACTGTTTTTGAAAGAGAGTTAGTATTTATAGTGTCAAGGAAGCACTGAACATGTCAACCATTGAAAGTGTAGGTCAGCCAGTTTATTGATGGATAGTTGAAATCTTCCAGTAGAAAGGTCTTGGGTTTAAAGGGAGTTTCCGCTAATGTGTTCAGATAGCCAGCATGCTCAGAAGGGGACATAGAAGATGTTCTATAGCTAGCTATGAAGTGGTAGTTAGTCTTGTTTAGGGTGATTTTGGACTTCTAGGAGTTCAAATTTGGTGCCCCAAGGAATCTGGTATTATTTCCAAGAACAGAGGAAGTGCTTTCATTGCTGTGAAACCATGATCTGATGTTGTTAATCTTTCCATTCATCACTGATGGGTTCGGTTCCAAGCCCACGGAACTGAGTCAGGCTTTTTACCAAGCTCATGCCAGCCAAAAAACTCTCAAGCTAAGTCTCTACCCTCAGATCTCATTTGCTGCGTAGCCATAAAGCCGCGTTTCAGCCGAACCCTCAGCTAAGTGGAACTTTTTTGATATTTGTGTGAAAAATTTTGGATATCTTCATATTTTATTTAGTGATTAGTATTTCTAGTGTCTTTTCTTCTGTCTAACCTTGTTTTTCCTCTCTACCCATTGTTACCATTGGTAAACTTTCATGTACCATTGTTGGTATGGCCTTTCCTCCCTTACCCTTGTGGTTTTTCTTCAATACCATAGTTGGTATTGTCTCTCCTGTTTAACCTATTAGTTTTGACTTTTATTCAGGTGTTTCCCTTCTTTTCTCTACATACCAGTGTATTGTTATATTTGTGACTTTTTTGAACGGAGTTAACTTTATTCTAGTTGGATTATACAGTTGGCCTGTGGTGTCTTTTCTATCAAGATGTCGGATAAGAAGGGTACTTCAGGTTTTAAGCATTGTACTTCATGTAAGGGCAAGTTACCTAATAGTGATTCTCGTGATGACTATGTATACTGTTTGGGAATGCCCCACCTTTTGGTGCAGCCTCCGTCTGACATTTGTCAGAGTTTCAGTCAATGCACTCTTAATGAACGCAAGAATAAACTCATTCTGAAAGGGTTACTCAAGTCTTCCTTCTCAGAGGCCATTTCTGCAATGGAGGTCTCAAGCCCTCCTTCTAAGGCCAAAAGGATCACCATCGGGTGATCAAAGCAAGCCTGGGAAATCAAAGGTCACAAAGTTATTTTCGTAGCATAAATCTGCCTCTATGGCTCCATCTTCATTGGCTCCGACAATCTCGAAATTGCCGATACCGGCGCCTGTTTCAGCACTAGTCCTGTCTCCGGCACTGATCATAGACCTTACTACACCTATTTTGACTTCAGCACCTGTAGCCACTTCAGCTCAGGGCACACCGACTACTCCATTAACTCCTATTTTGGAACCGACCATTTTGGCTCAGAGTGCCATTTTGGCATCGAGCGTTGTACCGACCAGACTGGATTTGACCCCTTTACTTCCAGTCTCGAAACTAGAGACTTCGGAGCCAGCAGACCTTGCACCATGGACCCGATACTCCCCTTCCGTAGATCCATTTCTGGGCCAAGCGTATAGCCTCTTCATCGAACATCCTGGCTCCCCATCCGGAGTATCCACTAGATCCACCAGGAGCCTGTCTGAACAGGACGTGGTGCATCTTGTAGACCAGCTGTTGTTAGCCAGGGGGATTCCCTCACTTTCTAAGATTCATCCACCTGCAGGACTTGGGTTGTCTTATACACGGACTCCATTTTACACTCCTCCTTTGACCATCTTGCTTCCGAAGCCTTCTGATCCGACATCCTTCTTGGAACCCATCACCTCGGTGTCTAAGGTGCATCTCACTCTGGCTCCGAGTTTGTCCCTTTGGTCATTGGTTCCTGCTGAACTGGTCCTTCCTCAATCTGGGGATTGGGGGGGCGGGTGCATCCGCCCGGGGTACGAAGCTGCCTCTCTCCTTGGTTCCATCCTCTGCCTCGATAGCCGCGTCCGTGCCGATTCTGCTTGAGGCACCATCCGTGGGTCCCAAGGTTGTCTTTCTTGGTTCTGGGCTCCCATCCCTCTTCAGACAGGCCTGCCTTCCACGCGATGGAGAGGGCTCTTGCTTCTGCCAGCACTCCTTTGATGTCGGAACCCCAGTTTTCACCCCCGGAGCTACAGCTGTCACTGACCACCCCCCCCAGGGCACCAGGCAGAGAAGCCGCAGGACATCCCTATTCAGGGTACCAGCTCTTCCAAGTCCTCCTCAGAGACCCCCACTGAGGAGCCCCCTCAACAGAAGATGTGCAAGAGGAAGCACATGGACTCACCCAAGGAGTCCTTAATGGAAGACATGGATTACAATGATGATAAAGGGTCCCCACAGTCACCTCCTGATGATGTCTCCTTCAGAGACATCCTGGAAATGTTAAGGCAGAGAGGTGACTGGAAGCCCTCCAACCCATCATCTGAGGAATCCGTGTTCCTGCAGGCTTTTTGCACCTGACCTTCTACCTCTTGGGTGACCCCCACCTGCTTACGAGCTCATCGTGCAGCGCGCTTGGAAGAACCCTGATTCCATTGAGGTGATCCTTCAGAGACCAGACAAAATTATTTTCCCTCCCGAGGAGAACCTGCATTGGTCCAAAGGGTTACCAGTTGATGCTATGGTGGTGGCGGCAGCCATGAAAAAGGACTTGGCCGAGGAAAGTCCCACTGTCCACCCACCCAACAGGGAGTCCCAGGTGGTGGACAGACTTGGGAAGCGTGTTTTTGAATCAGGGACCTTTTCTATATGGTCCCTGAATTATTTGGCACATTTTATGAGGCTTCAGAGGGACTTGATCTCTGAACTGTCTGAGACACTTACAGGACAGTTGTCTGATGAGGTCAGGGTCAAAGTGGCCTTGCAGCTCACAATCCTGGAATCATTATCCAACTTGTCCATGAGGTTGCTGTCGCATGCGACTGAAGGGGCGACTAGAGCAGCGGGTTCAGGTATTGTTATGAGGCGTCATGCCTGTATGTGCATTTGTGACCTCAGATCTCTTCAAGTCTTTCTTTCTGAATGCCCCATTGAAGCTTAGTACCTTTTTGGCTCCAAAGTGAAGGACATGCTAGCCAGGTGCAAGCAAGATGGAAAGACTCTGTCTGCCGTAGGCCTATGGTTTTCCAACCCTCAATGTACCTTCTCCAGGAATCAGGGGAGTGGAAAAATGTGGCATAAGAAATCTCAGTGTCCTTTCTGTTCCACATGTGGTGATGATACCCCCAGAGGCAGAGGGGGTAACAATTCCGGAAGACGTTCCTATAGAGGCAGAGGGGGTCCTCGTAACTAAGGATCCAAGGACTCTTTCTCTGGACAGCTTTATCAGCGCTCCTGAGGAGCTGCCCAATTGCTTACCTCTGGAAGCAGCCGGGGTTTGTTTCTCTCTGCACCAAGCTGCCTGGCAATCTATCACCACCAATCGTTGGGTGTAGAGCATTATCACCAGAGGTTATGCCATTGCCCTTTCTTGTCAGCCAAATTTTCCAAAAAACTTCCGGACATACCACCCAGTCAAAGGGAAGAAGCAGCTTCAGAGATTATAAAGCTGTCTCAAAAAAGAGTCATCCAACCAGTCCCACCAGACCAGCATGGATCTGGATTTTACTCGAGATTCTTTTTGGTGCCATAAAAGACAGGGGGTTGGAGACCCATTTTGGATCTCAGCAGCTTAAACAAGTCTGCCACCCAAACCAAATTCTGGGTGGTCATGGTTCAGTCCATTCTCCCCTTTTTAAGAGAAGGCAATTGGATGTGCTCTATAGATTTCCGGGATGCATATTACCACATCAAGATGGACAAATTCACCAGGAGTCTGCTTTGCTTCTGGCTAGGAGCCAGTCATTATCAATTCCGTGCCCTGCCATTCGGTCTCTCTACAGCCCCTAGAGTGTTCACAAAATGCATGGCAGTGGTAACAGCTCACTTGAGACTAAAAGGATTCCGGGTGTTTCCATATCTAGACGACTGGCTCCGTACCGCCCCCACCGAGCATCTTCTGGTAACAGCACTGCATTATACTCTCTCTCTGGCAAAATTGTTGGGAATAATGATACATTGGGAGAAATCAAACCTTACCCCTACACAACAAATAGAGTTCATTGGAGCAATGTTCAATACTCAGTCCTGTCTGGTATCACTCCCACTTCACAGACTCCATCAATTGAGGCTTCAACTCTGGGTGATACTCTCTCAAACAACAGTCTCTGCAAGGGAAGTTCTTCAGGCCCTAGGTTCTATGGCAGTGCCAATCCCAATTGTGCTTGTAGCAAAGCTACATTTGCGGATTCTGCAATGGCTCCTTCTGTGTCAGTGGTTCCCAAACTATCACCCCCTCAGTTACCAGATTTAAATAACCAACTTCTGCAAATAGGACCTTTGGTGGATGAGGCCAGATGTAGAACTTTGGAGTCGTCTATTTCAGTCTCCTCAGCCCACAGCCATTGTGACCATGGATGTTTCCCTGATCGGGTGGGAGGGCCATTTCCAGGGAAAGACTGTCCAAGGCACATGGTCCACCTCATAGGCCCACCTGCATATCAGTGTTTTAGAACTGAGAGCTGTGCTGTTAGAGTTGCAGGCCTTCCATTCAGCTCTCCCTTCTGGGATAATTGCAATTCAGTCAGACAATGTCAGTGGTCTGGTGAATCAACAAGCAAGGAGGAACCAAGTCCTACCCCCTATGTCAAGAAGCCATGAGAATTTGGCAATGGGTGATACCTTCCAACCGCTTTCTGATAGCAACGCATATCCTGGGGAACTCCAATGTGATTGCAGACAAACTGAGCAGATGCATCCTCGTGCCTCACGAGTTGTCCCTCAACCCCGAGGTGGCGTCAGTAATCTTCAGCCACTGGGGCCAGTCTTGCTGCAATATTTTCACCTCCCCATCAAACAAGTGCAGCAGCTATTTTGCTCTACTTCCCCTGGAGGCGGAGTCACCAAGGGATGCTCTGATCCACGATTGGCCCATGGGACTTCTTTATACTTATCCTCCCATCCCTCTGATCCCACAATTTCTAAAGAAAGCTCTTCAGTTGAGATGCAAGGTGATCCTCATAGCCCCATTCTGGCCTCAACAAGTTTTGTTCCCCTTCCTTCAGCCTCACCTAGTATACCCGCTGTAGATTCTGGACCCTCTATCAGATCCGATTACTCACACCCAAGGGTTGAGTCACCCCAGTCTGTCCATTCGCAAGCTGACAGCTTGGTTTCTCCACTTCCACTAGTCACCAGGCAAGCTAATCTCTCCTCGCCTGTTCGAGACATCATTCTGGCCTCTCACAAACCCTCCAGCAGTCTTACTTCTTTACACCTTTGCAAGGCTTTCCTCAAAGGGACCTCTCATATCAGGCCTCCTGTCAGACAGCCTGTGGAACCATGGAACCTCACTCTAGTCCTTCAGTCTTTGACTCAAAAACCTTTTGAACCTGCTGCGAAGTGTGACCTAAAGTTTTTGTCTTGGAAATCCTTGTTCTTGGTAGCCATTACCTCTGCCACAAGAGTTTCAGAGCTGCAGGCATTGTGTATCAAGAGGCCCAATCTGGTCTTTCATAAGGATAGAGTATCACTTCAGATGAATCCATCCTTTCTTCCCAAAGTTGTTTCTAAATTTTGTATTAACCAGACCATTGATCTACCAGTGTTTTTTCTGAATTTTTCCAATAAAGGAGAGTATTGCCTTCACTCTTTAGACATGCATAGATCATTAAGATTTTACCTAGACAGGACCAGACCTATCCGTAAATCTGAACAGCTTTTCATCTACTTTTCTGGGCCCAAAATGGGAGAGGCTGTTTCCAAGGTTACATTATCAAGATAGCTAAGGAACTGCATAAGTTTCATCTATTCCCTCAATAATGAACCTATGCCAAAAGTTAAAGCTTACTCCACTAGATCTATGGGAACATCTATAGCATTCCATTCCAGGGCTTCCATGGATGACATCTACGCAGCAGCTACTTGGGCTAAGCCTCATGCCTTTATCAATCATTACAAATTGGACTTGGTCTCCAGAGGAGAGAGCTGCCTTTGGCTCAATGGTACTCAGGAATGTTCTTCCATAAGGGCCACCCATGGACCTCAAGGTAGCTTGGGATTCTGTCCCATCAGTGATGAATGGAAATAAGATTAACAACATCAGATAAAGAAGTTATGTCTTACCATAATGTTCCATCAGTGTTGTTCATCTTCTTTCATTCATCACTTCCCACCCTCCTTCCCCATCCAAAGGCTCTGGGGAATGCTTTGGGTCTAAGTGGTGCCCTAGGGTATTTGCGCAGAAGTGACCTCGGCTTTACTTTTTTTTTCTCTTGAAAACTTGATCTGAGGTAACAGGGAGAATGGCATTCTGGGTAGAGACTTAGCTCGGGAGTTTTTTGGCTGGCGTGAGCTTGGTAAAAAGGCCTACTCTGTTCTGAGGGCTCGGAACTGAACCCATCAGTGTTGAATGAAAGAAGATGAACAACACAGACGGAACATTATGGTAAGACATAACTTCTTTTTTCCATAACTATACATATAGTGTTCAAGTTGCAAGAAAGAATAAAATTTGGGCATTTTTTGTTAAGATTCCTGGCACTGAGTAGAGCCACATTAGTGTGTTCCAAATTAGGATTTACTAAGTTGGAATGTCCATCAGATAGATGGACAATATTTCCACAGATCATTCCCTTGTCAGTATCAGCAGCAGTGAGATCTTTGATATTGACAGCTCCACTGATCCATATGACTCTGAAGCCTAAAAAGCTGAGTGGGTCCCAGAACTGAGGGATCATCACCTATCATCTGGGTTTCAGGTTGATTCTGACATGTTCAAATCAATACTTTTCTTGAGTGTTTTGGCTGTCAATGAACACCTCAGCTCTATTTTCAGCCTCAGATCTGTCCTGTTCATCAGCTGTGGGGAAGCAATCTTCTGATCTGTCCACTTTGGATTTGGAGCCAGATAGAAGAGTGCCTCCTTCATTGCCATTGACTCTGATGTTGATTTTAAGATCTTTGAGAAAATTTTATCCTGTCAAGCTACACAGGAAGAGAATGTTTCTCATACCTCCATTCCGACCAGACTGCCCAGTGTATATGTACCCATCAGCATTCATCATTCTTCCCAAGGAACAGCCTGTTATCTCTTCACCTTCAAAACTGGACGGCCATGGGGGCGTGGCCAAGGATGAACACAGGATAGCAGCAGATTTCTTCAGCTCCACCAATTTCATTACATTGACAGGAATTAATTACTTAAAAAATTAATTCTTGAAGTAATTTTCTTTCTAAATATGTTTGTTTTATATAGTTCTTGAACTATATCTAAAAAAGAAAGGAAATCTTAATAATATTCCTGTCAGAAATTACTTTGGAAATTTTCCTGTCAGTTTATCAGTCTGAAATGAGTTCCAGTAAGACAAATTCTCAAGACTCCAGCATCAAGAAAGAACTTCAGTCTCTGATAATTATAGTCCAGCAACTTACTGCTAAGATGGATAAAATGGATACTAAAATAGACACTTTCATAGAAAAAACTACAAAACAAATAGACTTGTTACATATGGACCTGCAACAACAGAAGATCCAGATGACAGGCATAGAAGAAGCTGTGAATGACATGGAAAATAAAATACAAGAACAGGAAATCAACATTGAGTTTCTGCTGAAACAAAATACACATTTACAAACAAAGCTGGATGACCTGGAAAATAGATCTAGGCGCAATAACATTAGGATTTTTGGACTGCCAGAAAATATTGAAGGTAACAATATTACTTCTTTTTTAACAACATGGCTCCCTAAAACTTTAGATTTACCAGAACCATTCTCTTTTGGTATCGAAGAGCACATAGATCTATAGCTAATACTAACTCTAACAAAACTATCCTAGATCAGTTATAGTTAGATTTCTATCATCTTTTGATAAAGAGATGGTTCTTAAATCTGCTTGGGCTAAAGCTCCTGTTAAGTTTAATGAGACAACTGTGCGTTTTGACAATGACTATTCTTCCATGGTAATTGCTAAAAGAAAAGTTTTTCTGCCACTAATAAGGGAGCTTAAAAAGCACAGTTTAAAACATACCTTCTGTTTCCTGCCAAGCTTAAAATCTTCCTTCCTGATGGTCCTAAGGTCTTGATGATTTAGACTCTGCTTTACTGTTTGTCAAAGAAAAAGGATTTTGGATAAAATAGAAGAAATGGAATGGGCTAGTTATTCATTAAAGAGATTGGCACCTTAAGCTTCCTGGCAAACTTCAGAGGAGAAGAAGAGACTAAACACAAATGATTTGTTATATGTTTTTTTTCTCTCTCATCATTTTAGTTCATTATTAATCTTTTTGAATATAGTTCCTGCATTTCCAGAAAGCCACAAATATTTTGGAAAAGATTTAATCAAAGTTATTCTCTATGTGCAAAGAAATGTTTTGTTTCATAACCAGTCAAAATGCCTGAGGATTTAATGGCAGGCTGTGACTCGATTTGTTTTCTTTCTGAAAAAGTAAGGTTAGTAATTTGATACATTTTTTATCTTTACCTTTTGTTCCCTTCTTTTATTATTTTCTTTGTTTAACCAATGACATTCTATTTAGATTATGTAGTGGGTAAAGGGTGGGGAGGGCAGGGAGAGAACAGTAATGAAAATATCATTAATAGAATAATAACATATTTATTTCTTGTAAAAGTTTATAAGTTCTTCAAATGCTATTTCTAATTATACTTTCTTGATTATACTGCTTATGCTTGTTTGTAAATAATCTGTCATGCTTTAACTAATAATAATCAGAACTAAATAAGAGTAAATAATATGTTTTATTTTTAACTCTATTAATATAAACAGTAAGTAACATTCCATTGTATATACTTCTTACAGCTTTCTCTTACATTTTTTATTTCTGCCTCACTCCCTTTTATTTTCTACTCTCTTTTCTTTTCTTTATTAATATATAGAAATGCTTTAGACTGTGTGGGCACAGTGAATAATAGGATTTGTATGAAAATTGAGTTGGGAGAAGAATGCTGAGTTTTATTGCTTGTTGGTAATTTTGAGTTTAATTTCACTTGCATAGAGGCTGTGATGATCTGTGGAATACATTGTGGAGGTTCTGTCATGTTTAGATGCATTTACACTGCTAAATGAATGTTTGTCACTAGTTTTTAATAAGTTTCCGCCAAAATGTTAAGAGAGACAATCTGGGATGTGGGCTGTCTTATGCACAATGTCCTTGAGTTACCTCAGAATCTTCAAATCACAGAATTCTCACAGAGAAACTGAAAGCAGTTAGTATAAACATTGACAAGGTTATCACACTGACACACCACAGATTCAGGAAAAATACTCTGTTCATAAAATATGTCAGTTATAATGAGTTTAAATGATGTAGTTTCTTGTAGTAAGTAAATGTCTTATTTTAGAAGGCATAAAAAATGAAACATTTATTTAAATGTTTTTGAAAATCTACTTAACAGCAGCATAATAATCTGTGTTAAAAATTTGTGTTCCAAACATATACTTTACTATAACTCATTTAATTCATCTGATTGACAAACATAAATAATCTTATAACTCTATTCTGGAAGAAATGTCATGTGATATATTTTAAAGCAGTAGGTTAGCATGATTGTAAAATCTGGTTACCAATATGTGTTTGCTGTGCATTATTTTGCATAAAGCAGATTTATTCTAGGGACAGTAAGTAGGATAGTGCTCTGCTAACACACAACTCAGTGAGATCAGATATATATATATATATATATATATATATATATGTGTGTGTGTGTGTGTGTGTGTGTGTGTGTGTGTGTGTGTGAGTGTGATGGCTTTTTTTTCTGAGAATCTGCATAACTATCCAATATGATTTATAATAATTTCTATGAATACAATATTTTACTCTATTGACAAAATGAATGTTTGCCACAAGTTTTAATAAGTTTCCCGCCAAAATGTTAAGGGAGACAATCTGGGATGTGGGCTGTCTCATGCATAGTGTCCATGAGTTTCCTCAGAAGCTTCACTCACAGAATTTTCACAGAGAAACTGAAAGCAGTTAGTATAAACATTGACAAGGTTATCACACTGACACACCACAGATTCAGGAAAAATACTCTATTCATAAAATATGTCAGTTATGATGAGTTTAGATGATGTAGTTTCTTGTAGCAAGTAAATATCTTATTTTAGAAGGCATAGAAAATGAAACATTTATTTAAATGTTTTGAAAATCTACTTAACAGTAGCATAATAATCTGTGTTAAAAACTTGTGTCCCAAACATATACTTTACTATAACTCATTTAATTCATCTGATTGGCAAGCATAAATAATCTTATAACTCTATTATGGAAGAAATGTCATGTGATATATTTTAAAGCAGTAGGTTAGCATGATTGTAAAATCTGGTTACTAATATGTGTTTGCTGTGCATTATTTTGTATAAAGCAGACAGATTTATTCTAGGGACAGCAAGTAGGATAGTGCTCTACTAACACACAACTCAGTGAGATCAGATATATATATATGTGTGTGTGTGTGTGTGTGTGTGTGTGTGTGTATCTATGTATATATGTGTATGTGTATATGTATGTGTGTGTGTGTGTGTGTGTGTGTGTGTGTGTGTGTATATGTGTGTGTGTATATGTATGTGTGTGTGTCTGTGTTTATGTGTGTGATGGCTTTTTTTTTTTTAGGTAATAACAGGTGTTTCTGAGAATCTGCATAACTATGCAATATGATTTATAATAATTTTATGAATACAATATTTTACTCTATTGACAATAATGAGTTTAAGTAAATGCTCATATACAAACAATTCAAGATTTTTTTGGAAGCTGTTGATAGAATTCACATGACAGAAAATAGATGCATCTTAATGCATGTAATGTCTGAATCATATTAGCCAAAGTTTTTGATTTAAATGAATGTTAGAACATAATTTTCTCTCCTCTTGATTTCTAACATTAAGATTATTTGAATGCTATTAGAATTCAAGTGTTATATATTACATAGATCTATATAATAGTATGAACAGTTTTAAAAAAAAAAAAAAAAGTTTATTTTAGTTTATATGATGCTGTTTTACCAAATGTGTAGTTTTGTCTTGATAGATAATTGAATTGAAAACTGTTAACCTCAGTTAAATATAACTAGTATTAAATTGATAAGGTGGTAGCTGAGGTACTGCTGCTTAGGGTAGGGGTTAACTTGAGTAGTAAATACTGCTCTAAGTTGGAGTTTTCAACTCCAGGCGGGATGCAAGGTTTAATCCTTACATTATTTTCACTTGTTCATTGTTATATGTATATAGTTTTGACATCCACAATATATTTTGTACACTCATTGTCACTACAAACAAAATTGAATCCTATACAAAATCCCATAAGAGATTTAATAAATACAGCTATATTTAAAGGTACACCTAAAGAGGAGATGTAACATTATTTATCTTGTTATTTGTTATTTCGATCATAAGATTCTTGAGTTTTAAAAATGCCAAATGACATCTTTAAAAGGAATTTCTTTAAACATTAATGGATTGAATAATCCGTGTAAAAGGGCAAGCCTAATAAGATACATTAATCTACACAAGGCCAATCTAGTCTTCCTGCAAGAAACCCATCTCTTGAAAAAGATATTGATAAACTAGCCACTAATAAGTATGCAGTATTGGTTAGTTCAGAGCACACTCAGAAAAAGAGGAGTGGCTATTTTATGGAATAAAAGTATGCCCATTCCTAAAACCATTAAGTCTTATCAGGATGACAAAGGAATGTTTTGTATGGTTACAATACAAATTAATGGGAAGACTTACACTTTAATTAATGTATACTGGATACCTGGAATTGGTATTAATACAGTGAAACATCATATTGATAAGATCATATCATTCTCTATAGGGGATATTATTTTAGCTGGTGATTTTAATTGTATACTACATGAAAGTGATACTACCACTATAAAGAAAAGAAGAATTACATCTAATGCAAAACATTTAAATGATTTTGCTAATTCTTATCATTTGAATGATATTAATAATCAGATAGAGTCAAAATCATTACCATACACCTTTTTTTCTAACAGATACAAAACTTATTCAAAATAGATAGGGTCTTTATTTCTAACCAGATGGTAACAGATTTAATTAATTCCAAAATCATTTCATGTCCTATATCTGATCATAACTCAATTGTTTTGAATTCATGATAAAAATACTCATAATGTTCAGATCAAAAGGATACCAGCATACTTAACTCAGCTAAAAGACTATAAAGAATATATACTTTCAGAAGTACAACATTTTCTAGACATAAATAATACTCCTGAAGTCTCCATTGTCTATGTTTGGGATGCCTTAAAATCATATCTATATGGACAAAGTATCAGATGGTATAATAACAAAAGGAAATCTTGGGATAAGGAATTGTTAGATATTCAAAGTAAACTAGACTCTTATAAACATAATAATAAAGAAAATATTATGGACAAGAAAGTTATTGAAGAAATAAACAAACTAAATGAGAAATACAAAGAAATTTTAACTCATAAAGTTAAAATAACTTTAGAGAAATACAAGTTTTTGTCTTATTCAATAAGCCCCAAATACTTACATAGACTTAAAAATAAAACAAAAAGATTGAATAAACAAAACCATATCAAAGAAATCTTTTCTCTAAGGAAAAGAAGAATGTTTCTAGTATACCAGAAATACTGGATGAATTTAGAAATCACTTTCACAAGATTAACCATAACAACATTAACATGGAACCTAAAGATAAAATAAAGGAGTTTATAACCACAAACATGAATAAAAGCTTAATAAACAACAGATTAAACTATTGGACAAGAGTATTTCATATACAGAAGTTATTACACAAATAAATAAGCTTAAATCAAACAAAGCACCGGGTAATGATGGTATTATACCAGAGATATATAAAATCCTTTCTAAAACTACATATTCATTAATACATAAGGTTTTATTCTGGCCCAAACTGAGTTAATAACCCCCATCTTGGCAATATACATTTATTTCACCAATTTTAAAACCTAATAAAGATCCAACTAGATGTTCTTCATATCGACCCATCTCATTACTTAATGTTGATTATAAAATGTTTATGAGTATTTTGCTGATAGATTGAAGACAATTATCCCGGCATTATAGACATAGATCAGATGGGCTTCATTGTAAATAGAAATACTTTTGATAATATAAGAAGAACTTTAACATTAATTGATTTTGCAAATAGGAAAAGAAAGATTTAACACTTATTAGTCTTGATATAGGTTCAGCATTTGATTCAGTAAGTTGGGACTATCTGTTTACCTTACTGAAGTGCACAAATTTCTCTGATGCATTTGTAAATTTAATTGAGCATTTATACAAAGGAACGCTGGCTTATATTAAGGTAGGAACATATGTTTCACAAAAATACCCATTCTTAAAGGTACAAAGCAAGGATGTCCACTTTCTCCACTATTATTCACTTTAGTAATGGAGCCTTGGGCTAATTTGATTAGAAACAGTACTGACATAGAGGGTTTTGAAATAGAAGAAAATACAACATCAAAATTCAACTTTTGCAGATGATGTTCTAATTACATCAGCAGGATCTAATTCTTCTATGCAGTCTTTATTTGATAAAATGATGAATTTTAAAAGTATTTCTGGTTTAATATTCAATGAAGAAAAACTAAAATACTACCTATATATACACGAAAAAATACTCTCATTAGTGATTTTACTAAATATGTACCCAACTCAGGTCAGATAACTTATTTAGGTATAATACTATCTAAAGATATTAAATCTATTATATATAATAACTATAATACCTGTTTTCTTAATATACAAAATCTTTTAATACCTGGAATAATATGTTTTTACTATGGAGGAGAGACTTACAATTATTAAAATGATAATATTCCCCAAGATTTTATACTTAATACAATCAATAATACTTTCACCTACAAAAATAACTATCAAGAAACTGAATACACTAATGTTAAATTTCTTATGGGCACCTAATAGACCTAGGATTGCATTAAAGAAACATACTAATAGCTGGTCTCAAGGGGTATTTCTTTTCCAGACTTTAATTTATATATTATCTCTTCTATTATAAAAGTTATTACTTTATTAATAGATCGGTCATATGTCGCAAAATGGAAAGATTATTGGGAGCTAATTAGTATGCACTTCATGAAAATCTCCTTAACACATCAAAATATGATTATAAATAACTCCATGTTGTGGTTGCTAAAGGAATTTTGTACTTCACCTATTACACCTAAACATATGGTCTGTTACCCATTAAATATTATTATTAGTTATCGTAACTTTATATTCATGCACCCTAAGTATAGGGAATGGAATTTTATTGTATTCCTATAATTTATACTCAGGGTATGCTTATGTCATCTACTTCTGAAGGAGCTCATTTAGCTACAGATAATAATCTAAAGTACTGGTATCAGCTGATATCTGATAATAAAGTTAAAAATCTAGATTTCTTAAAACAAGAATTTGATCTAAGAGAAACTTGCTGGTTAGAGGTTCAGATCTTTAGACAACATCTCATTGATAGAATAGATCTAATGTCTATAACAGTTAAAGAATCTATTCCAAAACTGATTGATTACTTGATAATAAATTTACAGCATAAAGTTTCTGATAAAGGTAAACTTTCATATATACATAAAATTATCAGACAAGAAACTTTTTACAATGTAGATTCATACTGGAATTATTTCACCTCTATTAATGGGGACCCACCAACTCAACAAGATAAACAATATATATTGGAATCTGCTTATAGAACTACATCTTCCATTGTCTGGAGAATTTATACATGGAAATTTTTACATAGATCTTTTTATACACCTTTGATGATGAATAAAATTAATAATAAAGATAATCTATGTAAGAGATGTAATGTAGAAATTAATGCTGACTGGGCTCATATGTTTTATGACTGTATGAAGTTGAAAGAATACTGGAAGTCAATTAATGAATTTTTGCAGGCTCTTTTACAGATAATTTCATTATTTCTAAGTCTCTTATATTATTCAACACACCTGTACCTCAATGTGTTAAAAAGATTAAGCTTCCCTTGTTATGGTCTATCCTAGCAGTGGCTAGGAAAATAATAACTAGAAATTGGATTTCAGATACACCTCCTTCGTTCAATGAATTTAAAAATGTTATGACTATAATGTGTCATATGGAAATAAGCACAATTAGAATGAGAACAACTAGAAAAACATCACATTTTATTGTATGGGATAATTTACAAAATTTGTTAAAAAAATTCTAATTTCAATAGCACAGTATTTTAGTTTAATTAATTGATCTGATTGTAGTGGATGTCTTTGTAAATACTTTAGTTGTTTTGTTGAATATTATAATAATACCTATTTTTAATTATTTGTATAAAATTGTTATGATATTTCTCTTATATGTTAAAACAATAAACTTGTTTTAAAAAAAAAAAAAAACTGGACGGCCATCACACAGGATTCTTGGATGAAAGGAATCATATCCAGGGGGTTACATTGGTCCATTTCTGTACAAACTGATCCCATTCCAGATGTTCCATCCCATCAAAGAAGGGTTATAACCCAAGAAATTTCTTAGCTGCCAGAAAAAAAATAATCATCAGTGAGGTCCCACCAGATCACAAAGGAACCAGAGTCTAGTCAAAGTTCATTTTAGTTCCAAAAAAGAATACTGACCTAAGGCCCATATTGGCCCTCAGTAAACTGAACACACTTGCCAAGGAGACCAAGTTCCAGATGGTTATAGTGCAGTCTGTTCTCCTCCGGAAGGGGGCCTGGATGTACTCATTAGACCTTCAGAATGCCTTCTACATGAAGATCAAATGGTGGTCCAGCAGGCATCTCTGCTTCTGGATAGGAGATAGTCATTATCAGTTCTGGGCTTTGCCATTTGATCTCCCTGCAGACTCCTAGGTGTTCACCATATGTATGGCAGTAGTAGCAGCACATCTCAGACTTCAAGGGTCCTGAACCTAGTCATCCTGTACCTAGATGACTGGCTCCTCACTGCAAGCACAAAATAATCTTTAATCTTAGCAAGAAACTATTTACTCCACTTGAGTCAATTATTGGGCATCTCCATAAAATTGCAACCCTCCCAATCCTTGCAATTCATAGATGGCCCTTTAGATACAGGGTCTCAAACTGCAAGTTTGCCACAGTCGAGGCTGACTTCACTTACAGAGACAGTATGCTCTCAGTTCTCACACCACACCAACATCAGTAATCTTTCAACTTCTGGGTACCATTGTGGCTTTAATAGCCTTGATTCTTCATGCAAGATTCTTTATGAGGTCTCTACAGTGGACACTATTAGTCCAGTATTCACTACTAACCCTTCCTCTCCATCATCCAATCAGATTATTGACCCTGTGTTGCCATCAGGTATTCTGGTGGATGAATTCCCCCATGGTTCTTGAAGGATACCCATTTATATTCTCTCTTCCTATGCCCACAGTTACCACAGCTGCCTCCACTTTGGGCTGGGGGGAACATTATTAGAGGAAGATGGTTCAAGGAATGTGGACTGGTCTGGAGATCCCTCTTCACATCAATGTTATGGAGATGAAAGTGGTCTTCCTAGCATTTCAAGTACTTCAGGACTTCCTTCCTCAGGGTATTGTTTCAATCCACACAGACATCAATTTCTGTGATCTGGTACATCAAAAGGCAAGGCGGAACCCATTCTTACCTGATATGTCAGGAGGCCGTAAGTATGTAGCATTCAGTATTGTCTTCACAACACCTTCTAAAAGCAAAGCATGTATCAGGTCAAGCTGATGTTCTAGCAGACAAGTTGAGTCAATGCAATTTCATACCTCGTGAGTGGTCCCTCAACAGTATAGTGGCAGCAGAAAGTTTCAGCCACTAGGGCCAGCCTTGCTCTGACTTCTTTTCATCTCCCACCAATTTGAAGTGCAGCAGCTACTTTTCCCACATCCCTCAGCAGAGGCAGTCACTGAGGGATGCTATAATTCATGCTTGACCATCTGATCTCCTGTAAGCCTTTCCTCCTGAACTGCTAATAACAAAATTCCTACTAAAAGCCTCTACAAGCAAGGCAACTGTGATTCTCATTGCACTTTACTAGCCCTGACAAATTTGATTCCGTTACCTGTGGACTCATTTTACTAAAACCACAATGGGTCCTGGATCCCAAACAGGATCTTTTAACTCAAGCCTCATCTAAAAAATCCCCATATCTAACCACAATGTTTCTCCAATTCTAGTGTTGCTAGTGATTCATGTGTACCACATAGAGTTGTTCAAACTTTATCTGCCTTCTAGAAACCTTTCTCTCAGAAAATCTGCAGGAATAAATGGAAATGGTTTTCTATTTGGGCTGTTGCCATGACATATATCTGCTCCATTTCCACCTGTACAGGATTTTTTACCAGGCCTTTTCCAGTTAGGTGCAAGTTACTCTAGCATCAAGATGCAACTGGTAGCCATCTCAAATTTTCACATGAGATCAAATTCATTTTCTGTAGCATCCCTAAAATTTTCAAAAGCTTTTCTCAAAGCCACCTTCCTTTTGAGATCACCAATTAAGAATCTAACTCCTCTTTGGGACCTTGCTCTGATGCTGCAAACCCTTATGCAACCTTCCATTGAGCCTGTCTCTTCTGCCAGTTTGAAACTTTTTTAAGACTTTGTTTTTATTGCCTGTTGTTCACACCTGATGAATTTCTTAACTGCAGGCCATGTCTTGCAAACATCCTTATTTAACTTTTCATTATTTTTGTCTATAACATAAAGGGCATATCTCCCTCAACCAAGCCAAGAGCATATTCCACTAGATCCGCTTTACCTTTTCGTGCCTTTTTCAAACACTTGTCAGTAAATAGTATCCGTCCAGCAGCAACATGGAATACAGTGTACATTTTTGTGAAGCATTATAAATTGATTATTATTTCAGATATAGAGCAGCTTTCAGTTCCATTCACAAAGGTATCCTGCTATGGTGGCACATAGGAATTGTGGCTGCCTGGGAATCTGTCACAGACAGTTAATATAAATGGTACAAAGCACAAAAACTCCAGAAAAGAAAAACTGATGGCAAAACAAGTAGTCCAAATCCACAGGTTTATTGTAAGCGCTTTCGTTCACCAAAATGAAATGAGCTTCTTCAGACAAACCCTTGCAGTCCAACCCATCATTAAATACACTAATTACATAATTAAATAATTAATATAACATCATTGCTACATTGCTACTCTTAAAAAGACACGCATTCACTAATTAAAATAGTGTGTGTGTGTGTGTGTGTATATATATATATATATATATATATATATATATATATATATATATATATATATATATATATATATATATATGGATCTAGGACTTTTGATCAAAAGATCAAAAGTCCAAATCCATTCCCAATGAACACACTTAAACGAAAGCGCTTTCGTTAAAGTGTGTCAAACAAAAAAAAACATTTAATTGACGTTTTTGCAGGGGGCAAGCCCCCCTGTACCCCCCACACCCCCGCTACTTTAATATTCTCCCTCTGAGATTGCACTACAGTGGGGAAAAGGGAATTTTCCCTTATCCACACCATAGTACGATCTTCGCGACAGGCATACGTAGCGAAAGTGCTTCTTTGGTGAAAAGCACTTTCGCGTATAAGTATGCCCGACCATAATGGATTTGGACTTTTGATCTTTCGATCAAATGTCCTAGATCCATATATAGATATATATATATATATATATATATATATATATATATATATATATATATATATATATACATACACACACGCACACACACATATATATGTGCATCACAGTTAAAGACAGCCAATCAAGACATAAACAGTCCTCACTATCATATTATTAAAAATTTCTTATATGTATAAAAAAATCCAGTTTTTGTTTAAAACAAAATTAACCATTACTACTACTTTTCTAAAGATTTTAATTTCAAAATGCATTTAATGAGCAATATTCATTCAAACCAGGGAACGTGTATGCATTGGTTCTAAGCTGTCAAAGCAGCTCCCTCTCTTCTAATTTTAACTCCCATAGTCCTCCTCTAATATTTTTCCTTAGTTGTTCTACAACTATATACTTAAACTGGTGTGAGGGATTTTCCACTACATGCTTAGCCAAGGCGTTAGTAACATTATGTATTGCATCTTGGAGGGTGACACCTATGTCAAAGTTTCACATAATGAATTAAATGTTGCATATCAACGTGTGAGGAATAAGTTGAATGATTTATTTATTGAAAACAGCATAAGTCTGGATAGTTTTCATTATTTAGAAATGACTGCACCTTTGACACCTGTTATTTTTGATACACCCAAATTCCATAAGGACATCTCTAATCCCTCATTCCGCCCCCCATTGTGGACAGTAGGAAATCAGTAACATATGCTTGTGCTAAACTTGTAGACCATAAAATTAAGAAATATTTAGCTAATGAACCCCAGATCTGTTGAGATTCCTGGGGTTTTCTGAAAACCCTTAACTATTTAGACTTTGATAGTAATTGTAACTTCCCAACTGTTGACATTAAAGATTTATATTCAAGTCATTCCTCAAAGGTTAGGTATGGAATGGGTTCATGATTTTTTTATTGTTTAAAGGGGTGGATGTTGAAGAGCTTGACCTCATTGAGACACTTTTAGATGTAGTATTATTGAATTACTTTATCCTGTTTAATAATGAATTTTTCCTTAAAAAACAGGAGTGACAATGGGATCACCCTGTGGCAGTAGCTTTGCTAATTGAGTTATGACATATTGGGAAAGAGAGCTGCTCTTTCAAAATGAGGGTTTAAGGCTAATGCGGCCTGGTATACACAATACCAAGATTATATGTTTTTTATATGGAGAGGTGAGGCTATGTCTAGGGATTTTGTTAGGGATATCACTAAGTTAACTAATTTTTTGTAGTTCACATTACAATTTGAAACTGATTCCATCAGTTTCTTGGATGTTCAGTTGTTTAAAGACACAAATGATAATAGGTATTTGGCTCAAATTTTTAGAAAACCCACTTACTCAAATTCCTTTTTGCACTTTGAAAGTAGCCATCCATACCAACAGAAAATGGCTGTTATAAAAGGGTAGCTAGTTGACGCTGCCAGGATGGTCTCTTTGAATAATCATTTTGAGAGGGAATGTGAAGTTTTAAAATCTATGTTTCTTAAAAGAGGATATTAATTGGTCAACTAGTAGTGGAGGTTAGTAATAAAAGATATACTGACCATTGTAAGCCCATCCTTTGGAGGGATGATCCAAAACCGGGGAGTATAGGTATTTTAAATATTGAACCTGAGGGTAATTTGAGTGCATCCGTACAAGGTAATGGTTTTAACCTCAGTTTCTTAACCCCTTATTCTGGGGATGCATCTCATGTCAGGGATATTATAACAAAGAAATGGGCACTCATTACTGAGGACAGTGCCATCCGTAAAGTTTTGGGGGACAATACTCAAATAATTTTTAAAAGAGGCTGTAATCTAAAAAGCATATTGGAAGGCTCTACATTGTAGATTTCTATAATGCAGGCATGGTTAGGTGTGGCCATTGTCACTACTGTAGGTTTATCATGGTTATGAAGGAATACCAAATAAGAGGGAGCACATATAAACTTAGAGGGAGATATAATTGTGAATCAATGGGGGTGGTTTATCTGGCTAAGTGCTAACAGTGCGATGGGTTCTATATTGGCAAGGCGGAACGCTCTTTTAAACAAAGAATATATGAGCACCAATATCATATAGCTAAACATAATGTTATTAATGCCTTGGCTAAGCATGTAGTGGAAAATCCCTCACACCAGTTTAAGTATATAGTGGTAGAACAAGTAAGGAAAATATTAGAGGAGGACTATGGGAGTTAAGAGAAGGAGCTGCTTTGGCAGCTTAGAACCAATGCGTACAGAATCCCTGGTTTGAATGAATATTGCTCAATTAAATGCATTTTGAAATTAAAATCTTTAGAAAGGTAGTAGTAATAGTTTTGTTTTAAACAAAAATAGACTTTTTTTTATACATATAAGAAATGTTTAATAATGTGATAGTGATGATTGTTTATGTGTTGACTGGCTGACTTTAACTGTGATACACATATGTGTTTATATATATATATATATATATATATATATATATATATATATATATATATATATATATATATATATATATATATATACACACACACACACACACACACACACACACACACACACACTATTTTCATTAGTGAATGTATGTCTTTTTAAGAGTAGCAATGATGTTATATTACTTATTTAATTATGTAATTAAGGAGTGTATTTAATGATGGGTTGGACTGTAAGGGTTTGTCTGAAGAAGTTTCATGTAATTTTGGTGAACGAAAGTGATTACAATAAACCTGTGGATTTGGACTACTTGTTTTGCCATCAGTTTTTCTTTTCTTGAGTTGAGATAAATGGAGAGGATAACATAGGATATGAAAGTTATGTATTTACTACAATGCTAAAACTTGTCCCTCTGCATCCATCTCAACAACCCTCCCTCTTTCCCTCTTCTAAATTGTTTTGACCATTTATATTTTGTTCCTGGAGGATCATGATGGGCCTTGCTTGAAGCCTTCCTACTGCCCTTCTATCCTTTGGGTTCCCTTCTTCCATGGGGCTTCTCATCACTTTTAGGGGCAAACTCAATTTGAGGAATTATGGGAGCAGGAGAGCTTGAGCAATGGAGAACCTCTGAAAGTGTTGCTGGCTCAGATCCATCTCGAGCTGGATAACTTAAACAGTTGAGAGACTTGAGCAAGGAAAAATAAGGATCTAGCATTATGGGAGGTACATAAGGTTTGTTTTGAGGACAGTACTAGCCAGGAAAAACAGTTTAGTTGTTAAAGGTATGCTAAAAGCAGATAACCCTAAGGAGAAAGAAGCTGACACAGGACAGCAGAAAGACCACAACACAAGAGTCAAGAAGGAAAAGAGATGAGCATAGGATGTGGGGAAACCGTTTGTGTTGGAGAAATGCATTAACCAAAGTCCCAAGGTTATCAGTCTCTTCTCCACCCTGGCTGTGGCCGTCTATAGTATCAACTCTGCCCTACCAGAAATTTCCACCTCAACAGCATTCCTCAGACCATGGTGACCCAGCTCTCAGGAGGAGGATAGGTAGCTTCTTCTTGGAGCAGGAGCTCTCCAGATTATTATCATCAAGGCCACCTTTGACCATGTCCATTCCCTCAAGGTCCCTTCCGATTCCAACTCAGTTAGACTTGGATAAGATGATGTCAGCCTTTGTAAAGGATCAACTTCAATATGATGTTCTGTCTGCCCTATCTGGCTCCAAGGTGGCAAGAGAAAAAAATCCATCCTTCAGCTGTATCTCATCTTTCCTTGGGTCTAGTCTTGGTACCTGAACATTGTAGACGCAGTTCCGATATCTTTGGCCACAAAAGTTTTTTTTTCTTTGTCTTTAAAGTCCTAACACAATCTATAAGGACAGGAGGGGATCCAATGTCTGTCTGCCTGGGATGACATGTTGGACAAGCCACGCTGCTTCGCAAGGGATGGCTTACACCTGTCACCACTGGGCTTCTGGATATTGGCTAAGGCTCTTGCCACCCCCATAGTGCCTTTTTTAGGCAAGGCTCAAAAGACAAACCCACCTCCTTAGAAAACAAAAATGGAAAAAAACTAAGGATAATGCTGCTCAACGCCAGAAGTCTAAATCTCAAGATGCAGGCACTTGATGCTCTCCTCAGCATGGAGAACATCGACGTCTGTGCAGTAACTGAAACCTGGTTCAAGGCTCCTGAGAGCACCCCAGCACTACCAGGCTATACCTCGTATCATGCTTTTTGGCCCCAAAACCCGGGCCGAACCACAAAGGAGGGGAGTGTCCATATTCATCAAGGACACCCACACCTCCAGGTTAGTAGCAACACATGAAGCATCAGAGACCATACAGGTGCAACTAACCATAGGCAAAGCTGCTATACAACTGGTAGCATGTTACAGACCACCCTCCCAATCTCAAGAACCCCACTCAGCCTTCCTGAAGACATTGGAGGATATGAATGTATCACAAAATACCATCATACTGGGAGACTTCAACTACCCAAACATAGATTGGGTACATTATTCTAGCCCTAATACCCTAGCCCAAAGGTTCCTGGAATTCATAAATTCAAATGCACTGGAACAACTAGTCACCTCTCCCACTAGGGGAGATAATATACTAGACCTGATCATCACAAACATGGGGACAAAATGCTCCACACTGTAAGTATACCCCTCACTAGTGAGATCTGACCACAAACTAATCACCCTGGATATACATATCCCACCTCCACCCCCAGCACAAAAGACCACAGTGAAAAACTTCTCAAAAGCAGACTTCACTCTTCTTAAGACTGAGATGGTATCCTTTAAGCCCACTGTGCCAGTGGATACCACATCCCACAATGCCGAATCCTTCACAAATGCTTTCTATGGACATCTCCAAGAATGCATGGATCATGCAATCCCAAATAAATCCAAGTCCCTCTCCACCAAAGGCAAGCATCCTGTCTGGTGGACCTCAGCCATTAACAAATTGTATAACAAAAGAAGGAAGCTACTGCACATCAGAGCAAAATCCCATGAAGGGAAGACATCTCTGATCAACATTAGCAGAAAACTACATTCTCTCATAAAACCATCCAAGGCCAACTTTGAGAGAAAAATCGCTAAGGACACTAAAGATAATCACAAAGCCTTCTTCAGCTATGTTAGAAACCTGGGCAGAAACCCTCAGATATGCTCAGAGTTAGTTCACAACAACAAAAAATACACTGAACCCACAGATATTGCCAACATTCTGGCTGACAGGTTCAGTGCAAATTTCTCCCCTCCCTCACCCCCAAAAGAAGAAATACTTATCCCAGCTGAATGTAATCTCCCTGTCATCTCAGATGTCCAAGTGAGAACCGCCCTAAACAAAGCTAAAAACACAGCATCAATGGGACCTGATGGTATCCCGGGTTGTGTGTTATGTGAACTCCAAGAGGAGCTAAACCCACACATAAAAATGCTATTTAACCTTAGCCTTACTTCGGGATATGTACCTGAATACTGGCATACAGCAACAGTGGTCTCACTCCAGAAAGGGGGTGCCTCTACAGACCCTGGAAACTACCCCCCCCCCCATAAGCTTAACCAGCCTGGTCTGCAAAGCTATGGAAAGAATCATTATGGAACTCATAAACAGAGACATAGGGGACCTACAGACACTTGACCCCACCCAGTTCGGCTTTGTAAAGGGCAGATCCTGCCTTTTGAACCTGGTTGACTTTTTCGAAACAGTCACTAGAGCCATTGATGAGGGCAAAGCAGTCCATACAGCCTACCTGGACTTGGCTAAGGCCTTCGACACAATACCCCACTCAGGCATCATAGATAAGCTCAACAGCTTAAACGTAAACCCTTATGTCACTAGATGGGTTGCAAACTGGCTAAAGGACAGAACCCATAAAGTTAAAATCGCTGGAGCAATGTCAGACTCAAAGCCAGTCACAAGTGGTGTCCCACAGGGATCTGTCCTGGGACCCTTCTTGTTCAGCATTTATTTCTCAGATGTTAAAGCAAACATGGGAGAGCTGTGGCTGACAAAGTTTGCAGATGACTGCAAACTAGGCGCCATAGTCGATACACCAGCGGACACATACATCCTACAAAAAGGCCTCACAGAAACGGACAACTGGTGCTGGAGTCACGGCCTTAAACTAAATGCCAAAAAATGTATAGTCATCCCCTTTGGGAAAAACAAAGTACCCACAAATTATCACATAGACAGCAACCCACTGAGTATGGAAAAAGTAATCAGAGACCTAGGGACCCAAGTCGACAGCGACCTCTCATTTGACACCCACATTGCCAAAGTGGTTAGAAAAACATTCTACCTTGCACACCTCATCATGAAGGGATTCACATCCAGATCCAAGGATGTCATTGTACCCCTATACTCCTCCCTCATCAGACCCATGATTGAGTACAATGCCCCATTTGGTATGTACCTCACCCGACATTTGTAACAACTGGAGAGACCTCAAAAGTACCTCACCAAGAGGATCAAGGGTCTCCAACATATGTCTCATTCTGCCAGACTAAAGAAACTTCATCTCTATTCAGTAGCATACCACCTGCTCAGAGGTGATCTCTGCCTGACGTACAAGGCCATGTCCAATCAGGATCTGATGGACATGCTCCACCTCAAAAAATCCAAACCCATCAGGACCACGAGAGCTAAAGACTTAAACCTCAGCACAAGTATGAATAGGACATGCTGGAGGGATAGATTCATAACCCAGAGGCTTCCCATGCTTTGGAACAAGATCCCAGTTCATATTAGGCAGAGCCCCTCACTGACTCTCTTCAAGAGAAATCTTGATGAGTGGATGGGAGATCGTAAGTTTACCCCAGGGGTCACATCTGTGTCACTGCTAGACAGGGGCACAGTAAACTAATTCTATTATATAAGGGGACCTTCATTGTGTCACTACTAGACAAAGGCACAGTATTCTAAATTTATTCTGTACATTTTTGTCCCATTTCATGGGGTGGCAAAAGCCACATCACTATGGCTAGGCTTACAAATGCTCCAGGGTTGATAGCCTAGTACTATACTGTGAAACTATGAAACTATGAACCTATAACAATGCCCACTAGGTTTGAGGAGGTCAGCTTCAAGAGTTGCTCGATGTTAACATCAGTGGTGAACCTTTTGAGTAACTTGTCAGTGTTGGTACTCTCAGTATTTGACCCTTTGATACCAAAACCTGACCTTGCTATATCAGCTCTAGAGTCATTGGAGTTGGTGTTGATGTTCCCATGGCCTCGGCTCCCAATCGGTTGGTGCTTAGGAGTTTGGCCCTGATAGAGTTCACAGGATTCTCAGTGTTGAGGGGTCTGAGTAGGTCCCCACATGAGATACAGCACATGGTCGATTTCATTGTTGAACACCATGGAAAGTGAACACTTCCATTCATCATCCATCTTGCCCCTTAGCTCATATGCCTTCTACATTCCCTAACTGTGGTCCTGCTAGTGCTAGTGAGAGCTTGAATGAGTCCCTGCTGAGCCCGCACCCCTCAAAGAAGACATGTAAAAGGTAACACCCTGGCTCCCCATTGGCGTTTCCTTCTTTGGACCAAATCTCAAAGAGGGGAAGTTTTCCCCACTATTCCCTCCAGACAGCACCACCTTTGGGGAAGTTTTGGAAATGATGAGGTGGAGGAGATTTTGGCTAGTAGATCCTGCATCTGCCTAGCAAGAGATCTTGTAGGAAGCATACAGGTCCTGTCCTTCAGCAGCCTGCATTGTACCTCCACCTGATAAGCTGATTGATATGGCCTGTTCAAAAGCATGAAAAAAAATGACATTGCAGAACTTATACCTAGCAAGCCTGACAGAGTGCTCCAAAACCCCAAAGACAGGCATTACTGGAGCAAGAGATCTCTTGTGGATGCCTTTATAGTGTCAGCTGCCACCGATAAAGGTTACCCAGAGGATGCCCAGGCCTTTCATCCCCAGAACAGTCTTAGAGGATGGGCAGGCTAGGGAAGCATGTCTGTGCTTCAAATACTTTTTCCATAAGGGTGTTAAATTACTTGGCATACATAACCAAATTTCAGAAAAAATCTGACTGATAAAATTCTGGAAACTCTGAAACAATTACCTGATAATTCTGGAAACTCTGAAACAATTACTCATAGGGTGTTTTTACAAGCAGCTTGAGATGCAGATGGGCATAGTCAAGTCTATCGATTTGTTATTGATAAAGATATTTTATAACACAAAGTGGATGGAGCTGTTAGATCAGTTGTGTCAGGCTTAGCAATGAAACATCAAGCCTGGCTCTGATAAATAGGTTTTGCAGACTTTTAGAAAGCAGCCTTTACCAATGCCCCATTTGATGGCTCTTCTTTGTTTGGTCTAAAGGTCACAGAAAAACTACAGCAATGTGAGCTAAAGGGTAAAATGCTTACAGTTGATGGGGTCATGTTTTTGGTCCCTAAAATATAACTTCAATGAAAACAAAAGGGGAACCACAAACTTATGGTTCAAGAAATTCCAGCAGACTCAGAATCAGCAGTACTCAGATGGGAGTTCCCATGGCAGAGGAATAACTGCATCATGTGGCACCCAAGTGGCAGAGGTGGTCTACATCAACAAGGGTTCCATGGGACCCCTTTAGGATCTCAATAGTACCACCCTTGAAGGCTACTTGACTATCATACTCTGGAGGCAGTCAAATGAGGCTTTTCCTGCACCCTCTTGGATGACTGGCATCATGCAAGACAGTTGGGTCAAGGAAATCATATCCAAAGGATTGTCTATACTTTCTTTAACAAAGTCCAAGCCACCATGTTCTCTTCTTTCAGCAGTGTCATCCCATGAAAGAGAAGTGGCAGAACATGAGGTTCTAAACTTTTTACAAAAAAGTCATCCAAGAAGTCCCATCAAACCAGACAGGGTCCAGATATTACTCAAGGTTCTTCCTTTCCCAAAAATTCCAGGTCCTCAGATTCATACTAGACCTCCACCATCTAAACAGGATTGTGAAAAGGGAGTCATTCTAGATGGCCATGGTGCAATCCATAGTGCAATATTTGCAGACAAGGTGTTTTCTTTGGATCTCCAGATCATCTACTTTCACGTGAGAATAGCTAAGGCATCCAGGAGATTTCTGTGCTTCAAGGTGGGAGCCAGTTACTAACAGTTTAGAGCACTACCATTTGGCCTCACTATAGCCTCCTGTCACAGACAAATAATATAGGTTTACTTTCCACACCCAGCAGGGAATGACCAGCAGTGCTTTAGTTTATGCAGGCTTGAAATCTTTTCAGGAAACAAAAAACAAAGGCCCTGAAATTCACTGTGTATTTTAAATATCACTCGAGACATTTTAACCAATGAAAAAACACGTGAAATGTGTAGCCTAGATTTAAGTGTCTATCTCTCACATAGAA
Source organism: Protopterus annectens (assembly GCF_019279795.1). Classification (NCBI taxonomy): domain Eukaryota; kingdom Metazoa; phylum Chordata; order Ceratodontiformes; family Protopteridae; genus Protopterus; species Protopterus annectens. Next base: position 327,708,419 of record NC_056738.1, read on the forward strand.
AAAAGGCACTAGGCCAAGCAGATTTCTTAAAATGGAAAACAAAATGGAGCAGGTAAAACAGAAACAGCTCAATCAGTCACAGACAAAAAATATAGGTTTACTTTCTTCACCCAGCAGGGAATCACCAGCAGAGCTTTAATTTATGCAGTCCTGAAATCTTTTCAAGAAAAGACAAAGGCCCAGAAATTCACTGTATATTTAAGTATCACTCAAACAATTTTATGAATGAAAAATATGAAATGTGCAGCCTAGCTTATTTAAGTGTCTATCTGTCACACAGAACAAAAACAACCTAAGCAGATTTCTTAAAACAGAAAGCAGCTTTATCACTCACAAACAAGAAAATATAGGTTTACTTTCCTCATCCAGCAGGGAATCACCAGCAATGCTTTAGTTTATGCAGGCTTGAAATATTTTCAGGAAAAGAACTTACTACCATGAGTTCTATTACTTTACTTTAGTCTTTCTATCACCTTCCCTGGGATAGATGTTGGGTTTATCAGTATTTAGATTTCTAGTTCCTACCTGTACCTCATTCCCTGTGCAAAGAGGATCAGTGTTTTTATGGATGTTCTGGCAGGTCTAATCCCAGCACATGGAAATCAATCCCAATTAACACAAGCAGTAAATTAAAGGATATAAATGATTTGACAATGTAAGTGAATGTAATCAAACCAGTAGGTAACAAAGTCAAAGAAGTACAGCAGAATTAATGGAGCTTTGCAGAAATGTTTTCAGCTTAGTAGCTTTCTCGGATATGATTCCAGTGCCATGTTTGAGAAAGATAAGGAAAGGCAGTGATGAAGTTCGGTGAGTGACTGAGAAGAGAGCACTGTTAACAGGGATCTGGTGCAGTAAGTGACTAGGAAACATCTGTATCTAAACAGAGAAAGAAATAGTTTAGGGTTAGAAAAAAAGCTATAACAAGGATACCTTTAAAATAAAATGGTAAGAGTAGAAAAATAATTAATGAAAGCATGAATAAGCCAAGGCACATGAATAGAAAATAAGGAAATGAAACACAAAGACGAGGATAACAGAATAAATGGAAGTACTCGATGATGTTTACAGTGTCATAAACTCTGGCTAAAAATAATTCAGTTTGATTCTGTATACATGGAAAGAGGAATCAATAGTAGAGGCATCATAAAATCACGGGCTGCATTGGATAGGGTCTTGACATGTTTGGTGATACCTGGTCCAATTGTATAGAAAAACAGGAAGAGCAAATAGTCTAATGGTAATATGTTTTTAAGAAGGGCTAAAATGCAGAGTCGAAGATGATGATGCTAATAATAATGATAAGAAAGGATGGCAGTCTTAGTTGCTGACCTTGATAATGGATGGGAAATAAGTAGTTCTTTGATGGTTGATGTAGCATGCATATTACTAGATGCAAAAAAGGTTGATGACCATCTCAGAAGTAAGACTAGCATGTGGATAAAGAGGGTAGAGGAGAACATAATCATGAGAGAATGGTTTCCACCAGAGAACTGTGACCTGCCCACATTTAGAGTAATGATGAAAAAATGATACAGGTTCTTGTGGGGCTAGATGTGTGCACAGAATGAATAACACAGTGAGGAAGGACATTGTCCTTTAACTAGTACTTACTAACATGGATGGGAAAACAAGGGTAAGAGGTGAGAGAACCATTGGTTAACGTTAGTTATGCTACATTATGGCTGTTACCATTCTTAGAGCTTGAGAAGTGAAGGAAATGAGAATTGGACCCAAGAGGAGACCAGAAAAAAAATTGAATTACGATACATAACAGAAAACAGCAGGATATTGTTTTACCATGAAAAGAAATTAAGCTTGAGTGTAGCAAACTCATCTATATGAACCAGAAAAAAAGAAGAAATGGGTTGATGAATTCTGCATACATGTCATTGTCGCACAACAAATGGAAGAATGGAGTTGAAGGTGAAAAATACAAACGAAGGTGCATTGACCATAGTGGCAGCTAGATTGATTTAAGAAAATATTATTTTATATTTATGGTCTGGAAATCTATGTATGTATCATCAGAGGCAGTCATACTGCATAAGTCAATAAAGGGAATCAAGAAAAAAATGCACATGTATGCATATTGGAATGTACAGACATGCACGCACGCGCGCGCACACACACACACACACACACACACACACACACACACACACACACACACACACAAACAATTTAATACATTCAATGGTTCCTGGCCATAACATATGAATTAAGAGTTTCATCTTAAAGGTATATCCATCCAAAAAGTCTATATTCCTGTCCTTTGAAGTGTAAATAAATCAGAAAATTTCTAGGTCCTGAATTCATGTAATGAAGACTGAGACATTTACATGTACAATAGAGCATTCTTGGAAGGAATGAAATGAAAAAATATGTGTGACCAAAAAATGAAAAGAACAGTGGTTTTGTTACCTGAAAATATCTTCTTTTGGGAGTTTCAGACCGTATGACAGTAACTCAGTCCATTGGATCCTTGTGGCCTTTTCCCTGTCACTTATTCCAGGTAATGGTGTTTTCTTTGTGAGGAAACAGGTTTGGACTTGCAGGTACTGATGTAGGTTGCAGTAGACACTAGTACGTATCCCATGTTTTTACTAGTTAATTTCTTGCCACCTTGTCATTGTCAGTTTTATTATTAATAACTTTTACACATGGTGGCATTTTTGTTTTATTTACTTGCTTTATTTTGTATGAAATTTGATTATCTTCAGTAGTGGAACAGAAATATTGTTTGATTTTTTTTAATAAACGTGCTTGTGGAAAAATAATCTACAAAAAGAGATTGGGTCAAAAGTCTTAGAGTTATACTTTAAGAGAAAACATATTAAGACTATGATAGAAGTTTGTTTGGAAGGGATTTAGTATAAGCAATAAGAGTCTTTGATACTTGACAGATCTGTAGAACCCAGAAGGAAAAAATAAACTATTTTCTCCTTTAGCAATCTTTAGTAGGACTTGACACTGGTACAATGATTTTGGTAACTTCCAAATACAGAGATTTGCAGTTTGCCTTTAAAGTGGCTTGCAAGCATCTGCGAACATTAGTGCTACTGAAATATGCATTAATGTGCTCCTTTGTTAGCATTTATTTCGTTAATGACATTAGTTCAATCTAAACCTTTTATGCCAGCTACTGAAGTAGGCAATGCTGGTGCTTCTACTTCAGAACACTCCGCTTTGTCTGTACGGGAAGAAGTAGAGATCATGATGGGTTTTATTTTCCTAAGCTCAAAGATCTCTACAGATAGTGATTACATCCAGAACATCAACAGATGTTTGCTTCTTGGGAGGAAAGGTATGGAAAATCTGGATAAGATTTTAAAGAGCAAAGACATCACAATGTCAACAAGGGCCCATATAGTCAAAGCTACATTTTTCCCAGTAGTAACATATTGCTGTGAGAGATGTGCAATGGAAAAGCAATGCTAATGAACTGTGGTGCTGAAGAAATGATTTGAGAATTATTTGCAGTTTAAGAAGATCAAACTTGTCAACATTTAAAACAATAAACCAAGACTGTTCACTGGAAGATCTGATAAAAAAAAACTTGGATATTTTGGATGTATAATGTAAAAATAAAGGATTCACTAGAGATGACACAATGGGAAACATCAAAGGCAAAGGAAGAGGCTAAGCTGCATAGACTGCACTACTGAAGTAATGAATATGAATTTACAAGTACATAATGAAACAGTTGCTAATGGATAGACCCTGTCTGCTGAAGTTCTTCAGGTCGCAAAGAATCAGACCCAACTAAATGACAAAACTGTGCCTACAGCTTTTCATATTCTGTGTTCCACTTCATCTGGGGCTACTTCGCTATCTTGTATTATCTCCCATCTGATTATGAGAGACAATTTCTCTTTTGGAGGTTCACCAGAAGGAATTACCTTTGCAGGATCAGTGCAGGTCCAATTTTATTTTCCTTAATGGTTGACCTTTGTACCTACTAGCTATAGTTCAGAGGTTGCAGAATAAAACTCATGAGAGTTTTTATCTCCTTTCCTCTGAGGTAAAAGATGAATATCTCTATACACTGAAGCCTTTATCTCTGTTGACACTCAGGAATTCCTCTTCACAGTTTTCAGAATTTCCTCCACATGATTTAGCCTATAAAGACCACTTCAGAAATGTAGGAAATCCTTCAAATTACATATTTCAAATTTTGGTTTCATAACAAAATATTCTTAGTTAATGAATCTTTAGATGTTTGTGAATCATTTTCTTTCTTTGTATAATTATTTTTATGGAGTTACTGTACACTCTTAGACAAATTTTTGATACAGGACTACTCAGATTCAATGTTCGAATGCACCACGACAGCACAAGCTTAAAATCTAACTTTAGATTTGATCCAGATGCTCTATTTTGCTTTTATGAATTCAGAACCACTTATCACAAATTGAGTATTTTTCTTTGCTATAGAGGGTAGATCCTTAGGCAACTCTAGAGTGCAAGAATACATTTTTGTAACTTAACTACAGGAACCATACATTGAAAATGACAATGTATCATGATACTGTTCTGCCACAAATCCCAAAGTTTTACTCCTTTCTTTTTTGGAAAAAAACAGATCATAGTCATATGATAAACATCAACACAATTTATTGAAATAGTAAATAAATACAGAATAAATTTAGGCCCTTCCATTCTATTTGTGTAGCTGTGATATCTACCACAAAGAAGACAGACAGTTTTCTGAGAGTCGGTTGTTATTAAATCAAGAAAATGTTGAAAATCTGATACAAGACTCCATATCTGTGTACTCTACAATTTTCCCTTTGTCTAGATTATCCTCATAATTCCTTAAAATATGGTATTAAACAGATGGAGTTGATTTTGTCTGCCATGATTCTACCGACATCCATCACAATCTCAAACTGTCCTTAAAGAACTTTATTCCAATAACTCCTTTAATTGAAATACCGGTTTTGTAAGTTCTGTCCTGCTGCAAATGGAGATATTTAGGATCAATTAAAAAAGGTGGGAGAGAAGGTTGGGGCATTGTTCTTCACCATACTCCACAACAGTTTAATTTAAGTGAGGACATGTAATTTAGCTGAATCATTACTAAAGTGTCTTGTTGTTGACCTCAAATGGAAACAAGAAAACTCCGTATTTAGCTATATCTTCTTTCTAAATACTTGCTAGAATTCACAAAGCTTGTGTTACTTCCGTACTACAGTCTTTATGATTGTGATTTATGATTCTAGTTGCCCGCCTCTTATGTTAATCTGACCATATATCTCATTTCTCTCTACTTTCACTGGCTTATTATGTGAGTAATCACAAACCATCACTTTTGATCCCACCCTTCAATTATTTAAATTTATTGGCCATCCCACAGTATTTCATAGTACCAACCAAAAAAAAAGACCCCCCCTCAGTCCATCTTGCTGTTTTAAAAAAATAGCAACTCTCCACTAATGTGAGTTTTCCAGGTTACAGGGAGAGACTGAAAACAGACAAGCATATACATCCATTACATTATGGAAAAAACAGGCTTATTTGACTACAGGTCTGAAAATTCTTTGTTTTCATAAGGTATATTTTGAAAAAGCATAATGTTTCTTATTCTTATTTGATAGCAACTCTAAAAATTCCTTACTTTCATATTTCTAATTATTTTGCAACATTCTTAAAAAGATAAGTTTTTTCAAACTTTTAATGTTTCATGATAACTGATTACAAGTTATTGTTTCCCCTTTATTGAAGCAATCCCTTTTTGTTTTATAAAATATAACTCTTTATTTTAAATCCATAGTTCTTCCTTCCAGAGCTTCCTGATACCTGAACCAAAAAAGATATGCTGATATTCTCAAACCTGTTATTATTATTACTGAAAAGATGTTTTCTTGTTAAAAGTCTGCAGCAATACTTATTCATCTTTTAATTGTTTTCTAACTCATGTCATACAAGCCTGCCTCCTTTGTTTTCTTTTGTGACAAGTTTCTAGTAAGTGTATGTCCTTCATAGGTGGCAACATAGGTATCCAGGATATTACTTTAACATTTTTTCCCAGAATTTTTTTAATTGTTGTTACCTATAAAATGTTTAGTATGTTTGTCTGCTTAATTCTAAATGACCTTTGCAGTAAACTCCTGTTATGTTTGCATTCCAGTAATTTATTAGTTCATCTAGGATATTTGAATTATACCAGGCAACTATCTTATAATAATTCTTTCATTCTCTGATTATTTTCTTAAGCCACTTCAGGTTGTGGGGGAGCCAATGTCTAGCACTCGCTGGGCACAAAGCAGAACTAATCCCCAATCCTGAGTGGTGTGCTTACCCATTGCAGGACACACACTGTCACCCACTCACATGTGCGCACTTGTATTCATTCGATCTGAAGGGGCACCAGTTCACCTATAGTGCACCACTGGGATGTGAAAAAATGAACAGTTAGAAAAAGCCAAGTCATTGCCGTGAGAGTGTGCAGACTCTAAAAGGAAGATTTCAAAAGCCAAGACCTAAACTGTAGAAATAGGAGCTGTGAGGCAGGAACAATAACTAGTGCGTTAATGCATAAAGTTAAACCAGTCATGGACATGGTGGCCTTCCCTGCTGATGGATGTGTCTGGACATGCCTTTTGAGTGGATCCACTCTCTGATTAAATCAGCTTACTTTACTCATTTATGGCAATGAAATATAACAGCAGGACCTGCTTGGAAATGAATCTACAATTTATTTTGTAACTGATCAAGAATATTCTTCATTACACCGCTACTTCTGAAAATATAGAACTGTTAATGCTAGCAAAGCAATGTTAAGAGACACTCACTGAGCATATTATTTACGTTTCTTTATTAATTGGTCATACAGAAGTCTGCATAACAGGTTAGAAAATCCTGTATTTAAAATGACTGGGAATTATTAGTTGATCTGGTGTTATCGAATAGCAAAACAATATAATTTGTTGATGTAAAAGACAGGTGAATAACTGTGACACTACAGAGGATCACAGCTAGTTAAAAAAATGCATCTCATATCTTGTTCATTGCTGGTTCTTAATTCTGCCTCAAATTGCACAATAGACCTCTCTGTAGTGTAGAGCAGATGCACGCACTGTTACAAAGGTTAAATAATCCTGCATATAAAATCTTGACTAATTGGTATGACTGTTGCTATTTTTTTCCAGCATCAGTTGCTTATATGGCACTGTGCGCAACTCATGACCCATTCGATAGATGTGGAATATTCCAGCAAAAGTGTTAAAGGTACTATGAGTATTCAAGATGTTTGAAAAGGTTAGTAGGTCGAAGGAACCTAAAGGTAGAGAAGAACAGTTAAGCTGTTTTAGTCTAACCTGTTTTCACTATTCATTGTGCCTCTATCTGTATCCTACTTGCCCTTAAATATGCCTTTCGCTTGCCTGACTTTTAAAACCCCCTCTATTTTTCCATCCTCTTTTCTTTTTCCCAGACAATACTAATTTGAGTCGCAATATCATTCCTTATTTTGGATGCAGCCTTGTGCCATGTTGGTTGCCCTTTTCAGAAACATCCTTCAACATATTTTGGTCTTTTGGTCCATTGAGATCTCCATTGGTCATAGTATAGAATTTTAGTTATTACAAATGGGGTGGACATTGTTATCATGACTTCACAGTCTCACTAACACTGCCTCTGATCATATATTAAGGCATCTTACAAATCTTTTCTGCTACATTTTCATATTTTTACCCATGTTGGAATCAACAAGCATTATTATTGAAATATTTAGTATCTTACCATGAACCTGAATGCAAACTGAGTTGTTTGCTGTACACAAATATACCTGCAGTCCTCTAAAAGCATCTTCAGCTTTTACAACATGCAAATATTAGAGAGAAACTTCTACGGGCAAGTCTTTTAACTTAGAAATGAAACTGTAATTTTAATCTGTAGTTTTCTGCAAATTGCTATATTAGAAGATAATCAATGACTGCTTATTTATTATTTATTTATGTATTTGTTTTTCTGGGGTAGAGCACTGATTTCCATGGACCTTTTTCAGACTCAGCCTGAGCCCAGGAATGGTGTCTGGTTAAGTGACTTGCTCAGAGTCACACAGTTGGGCAATGGAAGCTTAGGGGAATCAAACCTTGCACCACTGCCCTAGTCTTTTCCTGACTTGGAGTCACCATTGATTTCTTATTTAATGTTATTGGTTTCCCCCAAGTGGGGGCAAGATAGGTACATACATCTTAATGTTCCTTTTAATTTAGGGTCCACAACACCCAGTTTTCCTTGTCATTTGGAAACTTATTTTTTATTTAGTCTTTGTTGACTGGGTTATACTAGCCCAGTTTCCTCTCTTCAGGGGAGTCCCAAGGTAGCATTCATATATATACTAGGAGAAATTTGGCCAGGGTACCAAAGAACTTCCCCTACTCTACTTTCAAAAAGTGCCACAGGATCTTTTATATCCACTTGAGCTACCCACAACTCAAACAAATTGTGTGTCAGTTTAACATCTCATCCTAAGGACACTCAGTAGTGCAACAGCCCCCTTATGCTGCACTGTAGTTTCACTATTGGAAAAATGAATCCAAGTACCTAGAGTGAGAATAGAACCCACAGCCTTCCTAGTCTTGCAGCAGTAACGACAAGTGTGCTACTTGTTGAGCCACTGACGTTATAATATATGATCCTTTTAATTGTGGACCAGTACACCCAGTGTTCCATTTAATTTCATTAGGGATTTCAGAAAACCGCGTTGAAAAGCTGCAGAACTATACTTGTGGGCCATTTTTTTCAGTCCACATTGAGCCACCTTCCGTAGAGACATTCCCATTCCTGAGGTTGTAATATCCCCGAGTGTAGTAACATATGGGAAATAACTTTCTTGCCCTTTTCTCAAGTCTGGAGTTTCACTGCTGTGCCAGCATCCAACAACAGATCTGAACCTTTCCCCTCACTCTTTTCCTGTGGAGAAGGTAAACAGTCCTTAAGATAAGCAAATCCTATTTCTTAGTCAGTTACCTTCTTCCCTGGATTTTTTCCAAGTACAAGTTGTCAGTATCACAGATAGTAGTGCTTCTGTTAGGCTGGTGGAACAATATTTTAAGTTTTAATTCCTACTTTACACTACTTTCCTTCTCCCATCTGAAAAAAGGAGTAGGACTTTGTGCTATTTACCAAGTGTGACTTCTCTCAGTATCATTTTTTTCATTACAAAAATGACATTATCTGAAGATATATTGTGGAACTGTATAATTCTCATTCAGCATTACACACACAATTTTTTTTCAACCTGGCTTCCTGACCTGCAGTAAAATGTATTTCTTAATATAATATTTCATGTCACTGTCAACAACATCACCTTACAATATGCCTGGGGTTTTCATACAAAGCTAAGTGAACAGCAGTATGTGTCTGTTTTCAGAATTGTTGTTATGCTTCCAATCACTTTCTTTCATCTCAGACATAAGGTATGCTAAATATTACCATCTTATGTATTAAGGAACAATGAAATGCTGTCTCAAGGAAATGGCACATCAGCATCTGGGCTGCAAGGTCTTGTGCTGTCTCATTGCTTGTTTAGACCTCAACCAGCACTATTTATTAAGGGTGTCTTAGTGTGCTGCTCAAAATGACAGGTGCCAAAATCCCAAGTATTTCGGTTTCTTGGAGATTGATCTGCATATTTTCACATCACTTCCGAGGTGTTGAATTCAGGCATACTCCTGGTTCTGCGAGCCACTGTCAAACCAGGTTCTGTTTCTGAGATTGTTTGGGCTTCATTTTTAAATGGGTTAATCTTTAGTCGAGACTTTAAGCCAACAAAAGCAAGACTCTTAGCTCGCTGCTTTTGGAAGCGATAGTCCATCATACGACGTGCTTCATCTTTTTCTTCTTGTTCAATAAAGTCCTGTAGTACTGAATGGAAAATCCGTGACAGCTCATAAACTTCAGGCTCATATTCTGTTACTAGTTTACGAAACCTGCAATCAAAAACAAGGGAAATTATTTTCTGATTTTAAAGTGATAAGCTACTGACAGATAACCCAAGAGACTGTCTGTAAGCTTAAACCACAGTAGTGCCAGTGCATTTCATTAAAACCCTTTTACTTTCCTATATTATGTAAAAATCTGAAGAACTGTGTGTGTGTGTGTGTGTGTGTGTGTGTGTGTGTGTGTGTGTGTGTGTGTGTGTGTGTGTGTGTGTGTGTGTGTGTGTGTGTGTGTGTGTGTGTGTGTGTGTGTATGTGTGTGTGTGTGTGTGTGTGTGTCTGTGTGTGTGTGTGTGTGTCTGTGTGTCTGTGTCTGTGTGTGTGCCCCCTCAATGGCCCATCCCAATACCGGAAGATTACCAAATAATAATGGCCACACAGGTACAAGACGCACTCTCTAAAGCCAAGAATACAGCATCCATGGGACCAGATGACATCCCGGGCTGTGTACTACATGAACTACAATATGAACTGGCACCTCACCTAAGTGTCATGTTTAATCATAGCCTCACCTCAGGTTTTATGCCCACTGTTATCCCACTCCACAAGGGGATCCACCTTGGATCCCGGAAACTACCGTCCCATCAGTCTGACGAGCCTTATCTGCAAGGCCATGGAGCGTATTATCATGGAACTTATAAACAAAGACATTGGCAACCTTCAAACACTGGACCCCACCCAGTTTGGGTTTGTGAAGGGCCGATCTTGTCTCCTGAACCTGATTGACTTCTTTGAATCAGTCTCCAGAGCCATGGACAAGGGTAAGGTGGTCCACACAGCCTATCTAGACCTTGCCAAGGCCTTTGACACCATCCCCCACTCTGGAATCATAGATAAACTTACTAAGTTGGGCATTAATCCCTATGTCACCCAATGGGTTGCTAAATGGCTTACTGATAGAACCCACACTGTAAAAGTAGCCGACTCCAAATCCAGCTCCAGACAAGTGACAAGTGGAGTACCTCAGAGTTCAGTCCTGGGGCCACTCTTGTTTGGCATCTACTTCTCTGAAGTACAGGTCAACACTAAGGGACTCTGGCTAACAAAGTTTGCAGATGACTGCAAACTGGGAGCCATTATTGAATCCCCAAATGATGTGGATACTCTACAAAAGGGCCTTACAGAAGCAGATGCTTGGTGCCAGAGCCATGGGCACAAGCTCAATGCCAAGAAATGTATTACATGTATCCATGAATTACCATATAGGTGGCAGTACACTAAACACAGAAAGTGTGATAAGAGACTTAGGGACACAGGTGGACAGTGGTCTCACCTTCGATAACCACATCGCCACAACAGTCAGGAAATCCTTCTATGTGGCACACCTCATCACAAAGGGCTTTTCATCCAGAAAAAAGGAGGTCATTGTCCCACTGAACTCATCCCTCATTAGACCCATTATAGAATACAACGCCCCATTTGGTATGTACCTCTCAAGACATCTGCAACAACTGGAAAGACCTCAGAAATACCTCACTAAAAGAGTCACAGGCCTAAAGCAGATGCCCTACGCTGACCGCCTTAAAAAACTCCAGCTATACTCTGTTGCATATCGTCTACTCAGAGGCGATTTCTGCTTAACATACAAGGCCATGTCAAACCCAGAGCTGTTGGACATGCTACACTTAAAGAAATCCCAATCCCTCAGAGCTACACGCTCCAGGGATCTAAACCTTATCATCACAATAAACAAAACATGCTGGAGGGATAGGTTCCTGACCCAGAGACTGCCCAGACTCTGGAATAGATTGCCCATACATGTCAAGCAGAGTGCCTCTTTGGACCTCTTCAAGAGGAACCTTGACGATTGGATGGGAGAAAGGAAATTCACCCCAGGGATCATGTCAGTCGCCCTGCTAGATAGGGGTCCAGGAAAGTAAATAATGTGGGAAGAAATAGCCAGGGAATTGTTATGGCTAGGCTTGTATAGGCCCTAGGGCTGATAGCCTAGTACCAACCTATGAACCTATGTGTATGCATGTTTTCATTTTTATGTATATGAATGCTTATTATACTTTCCTTTCACCTTAGAGAAGTACATGAGTTTCCTCTTTTTACTTTGCTGGGTTAAAAATTTAGAGAAAGGAAGAAAGATAATAACTGGAGAAAAAATTATCCACTTTGTCTATACGATTAGCTGCACTTACTTTAAACGTATATTAAGTAATCGCAATTTGCACTTCATTCCTTCTGCTTTACAGCCAAATTCCATTAAAGACTGAAGATTAAAAACAGCCAAGAATGGCTCAGTCTTTAACTGAAGATGTTGGGTGAACACTATCCGCTTCAGACACATTTCATCCATTCACTTCTATGAGAATAGTCATGGTGCACTGCAAGTATGCATAATAGAGGTGTGTGTGTATGATGTATGTATGGGAGAAGTATAGGGAAGTGTGTGTGTGTCTGTGTGTGTATATGATGTATGTATGGGAGAAGTAGAGGGAAGTGTGTGTGTATGATGTATATATGGGAGAAGTATATGGAAGTGTGTATGTGTGTCTAAGTGTGTATATGATGTATGTATGGGAGAAGTAGAGGGAAGTGTTTGTGTGCATGTGCGTGCATGCATGTGTGTGTGTGTGTGTGTGTGTGTATGGGAGAAGTATAGGGAAGTGTGTGTGTGTATATGATGTATGTTTGGGAGAAGTATAGGGAAGTGTGTGTGTGTGTGTGTGTGTGTGTGTGTGTGTGTGTGTGTGTGTGTGTGTGTGTGTGTGTGTGTGTGTGTGTGTGTGTGTGTGTGTGTGTGTGTGTGCTCGCGCACATACATGGTAGCATGCAACTTGCTGTGTAAAGGAGTGTTTCCATGAGAGTGAACCATTGTGTGAGGGCTTCAGTATAGAGACATATATGTGTCAGTGTGTTATGTGAGTGTGCATGCAGGGGGTGTCTATTCTACTGTGGTGGGTGGGCTGTTAGGAAGAACACTAACGCAGTCGGGTCTGACAAATCAGTGTTTAATTCAGAAACACTCATAAGGTGATTCTGTGAGTGGCTTTATCATGTCTTTGAATTGGAAACTGGCTATGTCTCATATTAATTGACCAGCCTGCATTGGTCAATTAGTGCAGGTGGACAGCATCTTTCTGAAACCAGCCCTATGTGTTGGCAAAGGTAATGCCATTATATCTGCTCTTTTATCTTTGTTTGTTAGAACAACAAACATTTATTCAAATAGCAACGGAAATGTGACAAATTATAAACAGAAACGTAGCAAGCATATTCTAAAGTATCAGTTTCCAGCTACTTATAAACACATTTACAACTATTTTTTTTCTCTGTCACATTTTGGCTACTTATCTCTGTTAAACAGGTTAGCCCCACTACCTAGTGGTCTCTTTTCTAACACATTACTGTTTTATTAGCAAAGTAAGTCATTTCCTTATGTTTTATAATCTGGAAGTCTACATTTGTACAGACTGTTGAAATAAAACTTTTGGGTTATTGTTCAAATACAGTTTGAACATCATGATCCCACAGGTTGTGTTTTTTTAATCAGCAACATTCTTCCCTTTTATCAACAGATCTCATTTCACATTCCCTTATTTCTTTCATTGTTTTATTATATCTCTCCTCATTGGTTTATTTTTATCTTTCATGTTCTAGTGACTGCTTTCTTGGCTGCCAGTATTAACAAACTTTCTAGGGCTTTACTATATCATGGTTCATCCAGGTCCAAATCCTTTTGAGACATTAAATCTTTTGTTACTTCCTTATTTTCACCTAGCAATTGTTCTAAGATATCACTGAGTGTGTCTGTGGAGCACAGGGATACAGCCTCGACTGTGACCATAATAAGTGGGATTTGATTATCTCCTGGGTGGCAGGGAGGGCATAGTGTGCATTCGGGCACATTGACTGGTG